>NC_142354.1:36407238-36565002 GCF_059441175.1 Urocampus carinirostris
CACGTTTAAGTACTGCTAAGAAGCAATCAGTCAATGCGTCTCAGCCGGTGTCCACCAGGCCAATTGGGCGTCGTGGCAACCGCAACAGAATCCGGCGCCACCCGGCTGGGACCAACTGGGCGCTATGGCAACCGTGACAATATATTCTTTCCATAGCTCCTCCTTGAGTTTGTATAGCATGGTGAGTTGGTTCAGGTGCAAAACTGCATTCACTCAACTTTTAAAATAACCTAGATCATGGATTCAGTGCTAAAGATGAAAATAATTTTTTGCCCGTTGATTGTCAATAAATGTGTTAAGAAAAGATCTCTCATCAACTGTCATAATATGTAGGATAGGCTGTTGAAATGATGAAATAGTCAGACTGATGAAGCAGAATACTGAACATTTTGAGTTGAAATACTTTTTGTCATGATCCAGCGTACTATTCATTACTAAACCAGATGCCCATTATGCCGCTCATCAGGGGCATTGTATGAATTGTCTACACTGACAACCTTAGTTGTCAGTTCGTCCCTGCCTTCCCAAGTTTCCACTCCTTACCGCCTGAGCCATGCCCCAAAAGACTGCCTTTAATTCTCCAGCTGTGAGTTGACTGTCGGAGTTGATAAAGATATAACCTCATTGCTGAAAAAATATTTAAGTAGAGGCATTTAAAAAGGTTAAAACTACTGCGCAAATGTAGGAGCCCGGCCCGGCAGCCATCTTGCTTGGCCGCAAAGGCTGTTCTGACCACATCCGGTCCCAGTAGGCGTGTTTATTGAAAGGTCACGCATGCGCAGTGACTACAATGGAGTCGCGCATACGTATTACATTACATACAATAGAAAAACATTGAAAACATATTAAACATATTAAAAACAATGGAATTAGACTGAAAACGTAGATCTTTGAAAATGTGACTATGTGTGTGTGTGTGTGTGTGATGATTACTTGTATATTAAGAGTAGAAAGACAGGTTAATTTCATAGCATAGGAGTCTGAGTAACACACAACTAAAAGTAGCTTACTTTACGTCAGGGGTCGGGAACCTATGGCTCGCGAGCCATATATGGCTCTTTCTACGAGTATCTGTGGCTCAGAGACAGATTTGATTGCATGCAAAATTTCTCCATCTTGTCCAAAACTTGTTTCGTCTATCCTATTAAGTTACAAGCAAAGCCAAACCGAGGCCTACCGACAAGCGATTACTTCGCAGTATATATATGGCACGTTTTTCACTACAATTTACAGTCAAGGTGTCACACAAAAAATGGGGGAAAAAAAACTCGTTTTAGCTGTACAACGCTAAAGAATCCTTTATATAAAAGTTCACTATGTAATCTGTGTTCAGTGTTCAGATACCTTATGATGAATCCACAGAACTGTAAATACGCCAAAACACCGGAAGAGAACTTAGTCATTTGATTGGGTGAGTGGGAGGGATGGGTGGAGCTATGCAAAAAGTACAAGCATTCCCTCCCATTTCTTGCCAAAGGTAAGCACATAAGGCTCCCTATTCTCAGAATGTTGTGACGTTTTTACAAAATAAATGCTTGCATCTGGTTTTGAAACCAATATGTATGATAAAAAAGGGTCAAAAGGAGTTGAACCGATCTTGAGTCATTGCAAGAAAGAGACAAGTTTAAAGTGGTCTGTTTGTTGAATTTGGGACAGGGGCTCTGGCATTATTCTCTTTTCATAATTTTTATCAAATCATCAAAAATAAATGTGCTGAAGACTAAGCTTTTGTCTGGGGCGCGGGTTTAGCAATTTAGTAAATTTGTCTCATAATATATGGTGTGGCTCTTTCCCAAAATAAAATTAATATTTTTTGCTTTTATGGCTCTTTGAGTCAAAAAGGTTCCCGACCCCTGCTTTACGTTGACCTTCTATTTGGAAACTTTTTAACTCTCCTCCCTGCGCGGAGCACTTTTCCTTCAACTCCCACTTTTTCCCAAATAAAACTGTCAGCGCTGTTCGTGTGTCCACGTTTGGGATCAATTGCACAACCTAACATGTTTACTGAGAACATAAAGTCTGGATCTGGCCCCAGAAAAAACTGAGTTTTACGTCCCTGGCGTACACAATTCAAAATGATCATAAAACGAGTAAAATATAGTAAAATGTATAACTTGACAGGCAATGAGGTTATATTCTTCCTCCTGCTTTTGCGGCACTTGTTTTCGGTTTCATGACACAATACAGCAACATTAAGCGGTAATACACAATATCTGTTTCAGCACATTGTTAATATTAATCCGGACATTTCAAGGCTCTTAAATCCAGTGTAAAAGATTCTAGATTTATAGTATTTTCCGGAATATGAAGCGCACCTCAAATCTCAAATTAGCCAGATATTTGAACATCCTATCCGCTGAACCACAAGGGATATAAGGCGACACATGAAAAGGCATTCGAACTTATCTCATTATAACACTATTTTTAGTCTCTGTGCCAGATATGTTCAAGCAGAGAGAATGTTGTTTCACTCTTGCTCAGCTTAAACTAAGCATTGTAATTAAAAAACGTTACGTGCAGCCATACGTTTATTTGTATTGTTCTGGGCAACCCAAATGATTCCCTTAATGCTGTTCACTTCTTTCAATTCAAAATAAATCAATGTGCAAATACAGCACTTTTTTTCTTATTGTGCATCCCGAGCCATTACAGTAGTTTTCATTCCATCCGCTTTATAGATAGATATATAGATAGATAGATAGATAGATAGATAGATACTTTATTCATCCCCGCAGGGAAATTCCCATTTCCAGCAGCATCCCTTCGCTGAGAACAATACAATGATAAAGCAAAAGGAATACAATATACAAATACCCACTGTAGCGTGTTGTATAGAGTATTTAAATAGTGCTACATAAAATACACACTGCAATAAAAGTAGGGTAATATGCAATGTAGGGGGTGTGGTTTAATGTGGGCCTTTAACCCGCCGGGTGGAGTTAAAGAGCCTCATGGCATGAGGAAGAAAAGATCTCTTCAGTCTGTCCGTGGTACAAGACAGTGACAGCAGTCTGTCGCTGAAGCTGCTCTTCTGTCTGGATATAATGCTGTGTAGTGGATGCGATGAATTGTCCATGATTGACCGCAGCTTTTTCAGTGCCCGTCCCTCAGCTACTGTTGTCAGGCTGTCCAGCTCTGTGCCCACAACAGAGCTCGCTTTCCTCGCCAGTTTATATATAGTATAGTCCCATGTACCTCAGATATGAAAACAAATTACCTCCTTATAACCCTTATAATGCGGAAAATACAGTATAGAGATTAACTATATACTAAATTATGGTCGTGGTTCACAAAATAAAATAACCTCAGCCACTGTAGATAAAAATTAGAGAACAACTTTAAAATTAATTAAGAATTTTGAAATTATACCATCTTCGCTGTTCCACTGTTTAATGACATTTTCTTGTGTCTATATCATGGTACTACAACACCTTTTTTTACAAAATGACTAAAGGCATTTCACAGACAAAAACATTTTTTAAAAAAGTACACCGATAAAATTAGAGAACAACTGTGTCATTGGCATAGGAAAAAAAAATCAGGTTACAAAACTCAGCAATAAGTAAGAATTGTTCAGGCCTCTGCTGTGAATGACTTCAGCCCATCTGCTTTTACAATATAGCAGTAGTCTCTCACACTGCTCTGGTGTGATTTTGGTCCATTCCTCTTCCAGCCTCCTCCACAGTTTGGTGATTGTCGAGTTTTTCTTGACCACGATTCTGTCACCAAGGATTTTCCAGAGGTTGTCCATTGGTTTGAGATCCCAACTCTGGGCAGGCCATTCCATTAATTCAATGTTTTAAGCTTTAAGGAAATTTACCTGAATTGCTGTTTGACATGGAGCATTGCCCTGCACAAAGACTGCAGGCTGATTAGGCAATGATGGCAAGTAAGGAACCATGTGCTGATGTAAAAGGTTTGGAACTTCTGATAGATGTACAAGAGGCTTAACTTTTGCAGCAGAAAACATGTCCCAAACCATGACACTTCCTCCACCTTTGACTGATTTTTTTAAACACTTTGGGTTTAGTCTTTATCCAATGTGTCACCAAACATAATGCTCCCCATCAGTTTCAAATAAATTACATTTGCCTTTATCACTGAAGTGACTTTTGGACCATACTCCTATGTCCACAGAACGTGCTCCTCAGCAAAACGTTTTGATTATTATTTTTTTGCAACTGAGAGGTTTGGTCACTGCTGTGTTGGCCTTCAATCCAAATGCTCTTAAACAGCGAACAATTCTAGCTGTCGTGTGGAAACAATTACCCATTGACATCCTCCGCAGAGAACTGCCCTTCCTTCCATATGTCTTATTTGGACAACCAGCCTTTTGGGCGGCTTGAATGAGTTTGTAGTTTTGTAAAGTTTCAATATTCTTGAAATCACAGATTTGGAACGATCAACTTGTCTTGCTATGGGTGATGGTGTCATTCCTTTCGTTCTCATCTGGATGACCTCTTGCTGGAGGCTTTCAGTCACGGCCTACCATCTTGCATATTCATTAAGACTGACAATTAGAATGCCATTTAAATAGGGGGTGACAGATAATGAGGTAATTTAGCATCTTGTGCTGGATTAGCACCAATAAGTGGGAGGCACCTGAAAATGTTCTCTAATTTGGATCAGTGAATTTTTGACAAAAAGTGTTTTTTAGTTCAAAGGCCTTATCCATTTTGTGAAAAAGTGTTTGAGCAGTAAAGTATAGACACAATAGAGTTTCCTTATACTGTTGAGAAGTGAAGATGGCATTATTTCGAAAATGATTTAATTTGTTTACAAGTCTCTAATTTTGATCTCCAGTTTAGACGGCAATAAGACAAAATTTTAGGCCTTCAAAAATGAGCCTAAGTGGTAAAACTTGGCTAGCAACGGCTCTCCCAATTTCACAAAAACGTCTGGCATTGAATGCGTTAATGGGTCAAACAACCTGTTTGCTTTTGGATCCATAACACTGAAGAACTGTTTATGGGTTTCATGGATTTGACCGGCAACTAGGCAAAATCATCGGACAGCCATCAAATAATTGCATTTCTATCTCCAAGGGAGAAAAAAAACATGTCATGAAATAATTAATTTCCAGTCTATTCATCTAGAAAGCTGCAAAAGGCAGACTATAGAGCATCTCATTCCCATCTCCTCCTCACAGACAGATGAAAGCGAAATTGAAACAGCAGGAGTTCTTTTTCCAAATAATGGAAGAAAATATCGTACCGCACCACTCCCAAGCCCCAAAATAGGGTAAAATAATTGGACTTGTAGTGGCAGAAAATAACAGGAAATAGCACAATTCGAACGACTTCAAAAGCACTCAAGGTCACATCATGCCTCTCTGGCTTAATTTTCTGTAATTATATTCCTTCCCTTTTAAAATTCTAACCCTGTTGTTCTGATTAATGGTTACAAATTGTACCGTTTTTCAAATGGAGCGTCTGACCTACATTATCATCTCTGCGCCTTTGACCTTGTGCTTGATTGCTCAATCCCCCAATTGGCTGCGCCACAGCGCCATCCAGTGCTCATCAACGATTTTACACGAGTACAGAATACAACATTTTATACCTACTGCAAAAACTATTCATCAAAGCTCAGCAACTAAAATTGAGAACCAACCAAGTGATGAATTATGTTAGAATCCTCAATGGATATTTTGTATTATTTAGCATATTCTAAGTGGTAGAAATACTATTACTATAATACTATACTCATTAAAAAGCAATGTTGATATGAATCAAAAGCAAACATCCATCCATTCAATATCTGAACCGCTTATCCTCAGTGGCGTCGCGGGGGTACTGGAGCCCTTCCCAGCTATCTTCGGGCAGTGGGCAGGGGACACCCTGAACTGGTTGCCAGCTAGTCGCAGGGCACACAGAGACAGACAACACACCCGTACTGTATTTGATATTTATTTTGTAGTTATTGTGAAGTATTTCTGAGTGGACAGACAAAGTGACATTGGGGGCCAAAAAGTTAACCACTAGCGGTTGCAGGGCCCTAAGCAGCCCCTTAGCTTGCTTATGCCTTGAGTCGGCTCTGCATAAAGTGATAATTATATTTGAAATGTATATTATTTTAAAATATGCAAAGGACGTTCCTTTTTTTCTTTGCTCTGCAAAATGGACCAAAAACATCCTTAGCTGTAGTTATGGTAAGCAGACACATTTTAACAGGGTTGGGTAGGGTTACTTTAACTTGATTACTTTCAATTACTTTTGGATTACTCCAATACCAAATATGCTAAAAAAAGACAAAATAAACTAAATATGAATGAAATTATGACTCACAATACGTGGTAAGTTTTCTCTCCTGGCTTTGACCTCTTTGATCACCGGCAAAAGTAACATAAGATGCGACAGAAACAAAATGAAAAAAATCCAAACAACTTGCCAACATCATTTTTGCCGTTCCATGTATTCCGTTACTCCCCAAGCCTGCACAAAATTTAGTAATTTTATTCATATTTAGTTTCTTTTGTCTTTTATTAGCATATTTGATATTGGAGTAATCCAAAAGTAATTGAAAGTAATCAAGTTGAAGTAACCCTACCCAACCCTGCACATTTATTGACCAATTTATCAGACAGGCCATTCTTTCTTCCTGGACGATAATTGAAGGCCTTTCCTTGGGCTGTACAACCCTACCCTCTAGCGGTGAACTATGGTTTATTACACTTCAAACCCAATCAAACAATTTTTTTTCAACAATAACGTGATGTTTCAAATTAATATGGATTTCAGGATGCCAAGAGTACTACTGTACCTGCATTTAGTTTGTTATAGTGTTGGATTTTGGGAAAAAACAACAACATTTTTTTCTTGTTGGAACTGGAGCTAGTCGCTACATACAGACATTTAATTGGACCTTAAAGCAGACATTATTGTTTCGAAAATGGAATGGTTCATCAAATGAAAAAACAAACCAAATCTGGAGATACAATGACTGACTTTATTGTGTAATATATTGTTGAAAATTCGGATCTAATCTAGACTTACTTGAACGGCACAACCATTTTAAACTTTCAGATCATATGATCAAATATTGCACTTTGACCTTTCTCAGTCAGGGGTGAGATTTGATTTTAGATTAATTATTCCTTTCGCCGGGGTCTAAAGAAGTTCAAAAATTAAAACTGTCTGCAGTTATTGAAAATGCCTTGGTTGTCAATAACGTTCCTGATAAGTTAAAACTTTAGTGGACACTCAAAATCAAGCGAGAAGACATCAATGGATTTGAACTTGCAACAAGGACAGGCTGCGATTGGCTGGCAACCAGTTCAGGATGTCCCCTGCCCACTGCCCGATGATTGCTGGGATGGGCTCCAGCACCCCCGCGACCCTACTGAGGATAAGCGGTGCAGCAAATGAGATGAGAACAAGGACAGGGATAGAAGGCTTCTGATGAGAAACACTTACCCACCCTAAGGCCTTCCCCTGAGCCACATATCTTATTAAATCTCCAAGGTAACAAAAAGCAAATCAGCCCTCAGGGTTTTTTAAATCACAGAACAGCAACGTGATGATTATCCATAGGTGACGATTTGGTAATCGTCAAAACAAGGAACAGTGCTCAATAATAGTCAAAGTAGGGAACTGGTATCCTATGAAATCTTCTTCGCAGATGTCTAATATTAAAAACAGAATAAACTTAAAAGTTACTCTAATAACTTTTCACATCTTGATTGTTTTTATTGTTGGTGTGGGTTTTTCAGGTTCTTTCGTTGATTCTACATACAGTGGAACCTCGGTTCTCGACCATAATCCGTTCCATTTCTTTGTACGAGAACCGAAGCCGTTTTTCCCCATTAAAAGTAATGAAAAATTGTTTTAATCCGTTCCAACACCCCGAATGTTTACCATGAACGTAAACATGAAGCTAACCCACGCGTTAGCGTAATCTTCCGTACGAAAGATTACGTTAACATGAAGTGTAAAAATAAAAAAATCAGGTCGTTTACACGTCATTTAGCACCCGGGTCTCCACAACAAGTGGTGAGCGGTTAAAGGATAAAGAAAAGAATTATGAATAGGATTTCTTACCGGTCGGCAGAAGCCGTGCTGTATTCCTGAAAGAAGGGAAACTCGCACACCTTCTTCATATTTTGCTATTATTTCTTTCTTAAATGCAATAGTTGTACGCACTACTCCTCTTTTTTCACCTGTAGCAACTTTGCTGCTTGCACCAACCTTCTTCCGAGGCATAATTAGGGGTTAAAACACTCCCTTCACAGCTTTTGAAAAACGAAAACAGAAAAGGAGTGCGCGTTGCCGTGACCACAGTTCTTCACGAGGGGTGGGGGCAATCTACACTCGTACGTCGCTCAGCGTCGCCCCTAGCGTACCGGCGTTCGAACTCCGATTTTTTGAACGAAAAGCGAAGCAAGAATTTCTCGAAATTTTTGATCGAGAACCGATTTGTTCGAACCGAGAGGCGTTCGAAAACCGAGGTTCCACTGAAAGCGCTTTTTTTAAAATCTCACAATCTGTCATTGAATTGCATTGCATTACAAGAATATTAAACATATTATTTATTTATTTATAATTCAGGCACAGCAAAAAGAAATGTCAACCAATAATTGACGGAAGGAAACACAATATATTCACAAAAAACAATTGTACAATACTTTGATACAATACATAATAAAGTACCCAAAGAGTAGTTTATGTGCACACCCATATTCAGCTTTTTCTTGTAGTCAATACATAATTAAAAATAGAAAAGAAGGAAAAAAACGTACCCTACAAAACAAATTCAAGTCAAGTCATGTTTATTTGTGATGCCCTTAATCACAACTACACTACAGACTATTATTAAAAAATACAACAACAAAAAAAACACTTGACGCCTACAATTACGTCATTTGCTAATCCCACAACAACTAACACTTAAAAAAACTCTTGATATATTAATTTTCCTTAGCATATTATCATATTTAGCAAAATACATATAGTACATACTTGTTTGAATTCATATATTATTTGGCACATTTAAAGTCATCATGATCTATTCTACATTCTCGCATAAATAAATACATTTTCAGGTAAGGAGCGGCTTTTCGAAGTTGGACGATATAAAAATAATTACATGTTTATAATAATAATAATAATAATAATGATGATAATAATAATAATAATAATAATAATAATAATAATAATAATTACCAGGAAAACATGGTAACAACAAAAAATACTCTATAAAGAAATACACAAACTAAAATAACCTTCATGAACATTAAGCAAATACCCCAAAAAATCTGAGCGTGGGTAAGGATTGAAAATTATCAGTAACTATTTATTAAATAAAAGAACAACGAACATTAGTAATAAAGAATCAAATGAAATACAATTAGATCTCCGGAAAGATGTGTTCTTTGAAATGACGCTAGATGTCAGTGTCGTCTCGAGTTAAATTTATGGACTACAATAGCGTCTCTTCACTTTTTGGACTAAGAACTAAAAAAGAGCTCTTTAAATTAAAATTGTATTTTACGTTAGGTGGCTAACATTTTTTTGTGTGGTTTTCAACGAGCTAGACAATGTTTTATGTACCCTTTCTTTGATTAACGCGGGGTTTAATATATATTTTGAAACATTGACGCTGATTTGACAACACTTTTGAAAGCTTAATATAAACGCCAAAATCTGTTTGACAACCTTTCAACCTTTTTTCAAAACCAAAATTTCTAAATTGTTTTAAACCAAACACATTTAAAAAAAACAATTTCAAGTCTGAAGTCTCAACGCCTACAATTTAAGACCCGCTCTACAGACAAAGCTCAATTTTTTATCGCATTTTATTTCACTGACGTTGGATTGTTTGATGAAATGTATGAAATAATAATGCCAAGGCCTGTGTCCCATATCAATATAGAGTCTCATCTCATCTCATTAGCTACACCGCTTATCCTCAGTAGGGTCGCGGGGGTGCTGGAGCCCATTCCAGCAATCATCGGGCAGTGGGCAGGGGACACCCTGAACTGGTTGCCAGCCAATCGCAGGGCACATGGGGACAGACAACTCACTCGCTTATTCACACCTAGGGACAATTTGGACCGGCCAATTCACCTGAAATGCATGTTTTTGGAATGTGGGAGGAAACCGGAGTGCCCGGAGGAAACCCACGAGTATACAACTTTAATTTCAGGTCAGGAGGAAAAGAGATCATTTTAAAACTGGGGGGGGTGGGGGTGGGGTTGGCGGTTTGGTCGTTGCAGGTTTGATTCCCAGCTCTTCCGGGCTTAATGTCAAAGTGTCCTTCAATAAGACACTGATAGGAAGGTAGGCGCCTTGCATTACTGCATCTAGCTATGAGTGTGAGTTTGTGTGTGAATGGGTTTGTGTAAAGCGCTTTGGGAGATCTTCACTGATTTGAAAAGCGCTAGGTAAATGCCGACCATTTAAACATCCTGTAATTACTTAAGATCTTTAGAGGTTCATTTTGACGTTCATTTTGTCATAATAATGGTTTGAAAACAAGGTGCAAGCAGAGTTCTTTTGTAAAAATGTCACAAAATACGGCATACAAGGATACTGAGATATTTACCTTTGGTACGGACGGCGCTGGGAAGAGAGGAGTACGCTGTGTGTAGTGCTCTGCCCACCCCTACCATTCACCCAATCAAATTGCTGTTTTCTTGGCTGGCCTTTTCAGCTGTTGACAGTTTTTTGTGGGTTTTTATCATCAAATGTCTCGACAGTGAACCTAATATGAGCTTCCATATACAGTAATGGGTTGCTGTAATATTGGATTTTTACTACACTTTCAAGTCAAGTCATATGTATTTTGACCTTAATCACAGGATGTCTCAAAGGACTGCACAGGTTACAATTACGCCATGCCCTGATCTTAAACCAACACGCTACACTGCCAGTTTTTCAAGATTTACTATATTTTTGTTGTTGTTTTTCTTTAGAAAAATGAGACAGACAATACTTAAAATGAGCAAAAAATATCTGTGTTGAACATTCTTTTTACTCCATTGGGGTGGCAGTAGCTCAGGAGGTAGAGCGATCGTTTTAGGATTAAGGGATCCCAGTTCGAATCCCGGCTTGTCCGTGTTACATGCCGAAGTGTCCTTGGGTAAGACACTGAACCCCCAATAAGCAGGTTAGCGCCTTACATGGCTGCACAGATCACGGCCGCTATTGGGAAATGTGAAGCACAATGTAAAGCGCTTTGGGAAGTCATTGACTTGAAAAGCGCTATATAAATGCAGATCATTTCATTTCATTTCATAGAAATCTTTTCTATTTATATTTTTATGTTGTAAGATTAAAACAATTAAATAAGCAAAATTATGTCCAAGAATATTGTTTTTTTTGATAAATTGTATTATTTTTTTTGCAGTGTAATCTTCAACAGCTTCATTACAACAAAACATGTTGTTAAATATACTGCACAACCTCATGAGCAGATAAGTGTATAAAAAAAAGTAATCTGCTGCCACCTACTGATATGGATGAAGGTTTCAATTTCTCAGTTGATTGCTGTAAAAAAGCAAAGACACTGCACACAAGTTGTTTATTTTTTAACTTTTTCAATATAAACTTGGGTCAATTCCTGCGACATACTAAAAAAGATATAATAGTGTACCCCGGCACACTAGTTAAATAACACTGCTTTAATGGACCACAAACAGTGCCAGAAATGTTAAGAAAATCACGGTGTTAATGATTGGACACTGCAAAGGAGATTTCATAGAATGCCGGTTTTGTCATGTTATACATATTTTGCCAATTACATCATTGACAGTTTCGGCCAATCGTGTTGCTGTTCTTTGATAACCACACCCTTTAGGGAGGATCTGTTTTCGTAACCTAGAAGTGTGATTAAAAAAAAGCCGCAAGATGGCCTGTGGAATAGGTTGGACTTTCTTATCCGGATGTAACGACCCTCAATCATGCGCGACACAAGGTTTCACAGTCACTCGGTTTATTGCATGCATTCAGTCAACAAAATAATTCAAAAGTCAGGGCATCTGTTCACGACTGCAATAATCTCCAGCGCTATGCAAATTAGCCGAAGCTACGGAAAGCAGACAACATGCGAGCACATTAATAATGAAACTTTAATAATAAAAATGAACATAACTTTCCCACGTACCTGCATTCAGTAAACAAAACAATACAAAAGTCAGGGCATCTGTTCACGACTGCAATCATCTAAAACAGAGGTGTCAAACTCATTTTAACTCGGGGGCCACACGATAGAACAAACATTCTGTCGGGGGCCGGACTAGTAGATTAAAGTGAAAGAAAAAGAGATAAAGAAATAAGAGGAAGGGAAAATGAGAGAGGGTGGGACAAAGGAAGAAAAAGAGAGAGGGAGAGAGCGTGAGAAACAAAAGATAAAAAGTCGTGAGAGAGGGAGAAAAGAAAGGGAGAGGAAGAAAGAAATCCAAAGAAAAATAGAAAGACAGAGGGAGAGAAAAGAGAAAAGAAAGCACAAAGGGTATGAAGAGAGAAAGAGAAAAGGAAAAAAAGGAAGTTAGAGCAAAAGAGGTTAAAAGACACAGAGAAAGACACAAAGAGCAACAAAGGAAGAGAAAAAGAGAGACACAGAGAGTGAAAGAGACAGAGACAGAGTGGGAGAAAAAGGGTGGAAAAGAAAGAGAGAGAGAGAGAGAGAGAGAGAGAGAGAGAGAAAGAAATTCAAGTACAGTGTCTTTGTGAGAGGCACCTGGCTTTGGCAACATCAAGTTGACATATTTCAACCTGCAGCTTGTTTTTCTCTTGCGCTTCTCTGAGTGTTGTCTTGCGGGCCGGATTCAATCCCTTAGCGGGCCTGATATGGCCCGCGGGCCGCCTGCTTGACACCTGTGATCTAAAACATCAAAAATACAAAAACGGGACATCACTCAACAGGCCGCACCTCGTGGCGTGTTTGCATCAAAACATGTTGCATCATCGTTCCAAACTGTATTACTTTACTTCTTATTTAGTGCTTTTTTCAATATACATCATTTAGCACAACATATGTATTTTTATATACAAAAATAATTTGTGAAAGCTGCTCCTATATCTAGCAAAATATGCATTTTTTTATCCAACTGATATTGGGCACATCTTACCTTCAGCGCGATGCAAATTAGCTGAACTACGGCAAGCGCTGAAGCCCATAAAGTGCGAAACGAAAAAGACAGCCGCAGACCCCCATGACTTAACAGTTGAATGAGGTACCGGAATATTAACAGTAATACAACAAAAACACAGATTTTGTGAGAATTCAAAGAAACATTCAAAACAATCAAATTTTACCTCTTTTACACAAAGGTTTATCTCCCTGTTCTCCTTGCAAGTTCAAAATCCTTTGATGTCTTCCCTCCCTATTTTGAGAGTCTACTAAACCTTAAACTTGTGACTTAACTTTAGTTTTTGCAACACAACGCACCTAACGTGTTCTTGGTCCATTTGCCAAGTTTTACTTATGAAGCAACAAAGCTTGTTGCAGTCCTCATCCATCAAGAGAGGCGAAATAAACAAAGCAGGCGGAGGCCCAGATGTGGCGGCGGATGTCATGGAGGACTGCAACAGAGCAGATGGTCCGCTCGCTTAGATTAGATGAAGTGGGAGGGGTTTTGTGTCTGCGGAGAAAGAGCTTGTGAGTCTGTGTTTGTGTGTGTGTGCATTAGGGGTTATCAGGGTTGTCCACATCTGCTTGGATTATCCAAGGAAGGTTTGTGGAGTGTCTTTCATTAGTGGACACCTGATTATAAGCCACACCCACCACTTTTTAAGAGGAAAACCGATATTGTTCTTGAATGTCCTTCATTAAAGTACACAGTCCAAAAATCACAGCCGGCAAAATGAGCGGAAAATGATACCGGTACTTAAGGTTTGATGCAGACCTGCAGAGTCCGGGTCCCGTTGAAAGTAATTCAAGGAAAAAAAGTGTATAATTCCAAAGGTAAGGGTGGGAAAAATATATATCCACTATTGTCCGCATCGTCCACAAACACGTCTCACCTTTACTCCACTTCCCGTCAGCCCGCGTTTGTTTACGCCCCTTCTTTCTCATTTGCCCGTGCAAAACACATCAGAATAAGTGTCCAAAATAAATACAAATAAATACATTACAAAAATATACAGTTGCAAATACATATTACACATGGTTACACATATTTACAAAGAAAGACGGTACGCCGAGAGAGTTTTCAAAGCTTTAATAATAATAATATAACTTTCATCCCAAACGGTGCCTGTGACAGGGCAGTCAATGGTAGCAAACAGCTAGCAACACGCTCGCAACACGCTCGCAACACAGTAAACGGGTCTGTTAAAAAAACATACCGTAGTTGTAAAAATCACGGTAAACCGTCCTCATCTTCCTCCTTAGAACTGAAGCCATCAAAGTCGTCTTCCTCAGTGTCGGAAAGAAACTTTGTCATATCGACGTCGTCCCACGCTCCCACAGCCGGACTCGCGCTGTCACTGTCGCTTGAGCTCTAATCCACTCCTGATTCTGTGCAGACCGGCTTTTCGGAACCCGTTGGTGATGGTGGATTTTTTGATGTGCCTTTTTTTTTTGCCTTTTGCATGATGAGGGTATGTTTACGCTAATTTAATGTGTGCACAAGCCAAGAAGTTGCAGTCTTCTTCGGCGCATATATTCCACCGGTCTAAATCTTACCTTTTGTACTCGAGCGCCGCTGGCGGCCGTTAGAAAAATTACACAAATGGGCCGCATCACTGAATAAGCCGCAGGGTTGAACGTTTGGGGAAAAAGTAGCGGCTTATAGTCCGGAATTTACGGTATATACTTTTTGTCGAATCAGATACAAGAAAAAGGCCCAAATGAGTTATGGTGTTATCAACCTGCGCAGCTTTGTTTCTTTTCACCAATGTTTAGACTAATGTGTTACAAATGAATGCCTTCCAGGAACACAATAACTTTTCTCAGTAACGATTACTGTAATGTGTCATTGATAAGATTTCGTAACTCAATTGTCGTTATCACACGGTGCTTTACTGCGTTATTTCCCTTCTCACTAAATGCAGATCATGCATTACAATGTCCTCTGCGAGTTGAACATAACTGCCTCATTTTTATTTTGTCACATGCAACCCTCGATGCACCAGCAACATATGCTGAAGGGTGGGCATGTTTATATTTACCCAAAAAGTACAATTAAATACAATTATGGTGACACGGTTTGCTGAATTTCTCCTCATGGAGATATTCTCCCTATCCTAAGTACTTGCATCTAAGCCAAATGTACAACCATAAAAGAAATACTCAAATCAGAGGGTCAACCTATATGCACATATTTGGTTTTGTGTCAACAGTAGCAAATGGTAGGCAACGTCTAGGAAAAGGGGCGTGGCTTACACAATCACAACAAACCACCCGTAAATCAATGGGGAAAATGTAAAAACAGAATTTCTGGTAAATGTCCGCTGAATTTTGGTGTTTTTGTTTGTCAAATTGTTTTTGCAATACATCATGTCTGGAGAAAAAAATGTTCAGACAGTGTCAATTCCTGGACGGTTGTCATGACACCCAGCTGGCCCCGCCCCTTGACACCGGCTGAAACGCATTGAAATGATTGCTTGTGGAGTACTTAAACGCTCCTTTTGGGACTGCCCGTTGCCAGACCATTGTTTAACCCTCATTGAAACCCTGTTCATGCCTGTTTGATCTGAGTAATGCCTAGTTTGTAATTTTGTCTGCCTTGGAACCTGTTTTGTTTTGTTTTTGGTCCGTTTGTGTGTTGGACAACTTTTATTTCTCAATTAAAGTGAAAGATCATCCACGCATATGAGTTCCGACTTCCTGCTTCCCGACCCGCTTCGTGACAAGACAGCACCCATAAATAAAGAAGAAGATCGCTGAGTGGTTTGAAGCCAAGAGACAAAATGGGTATGGAGCGTCTCGGCTAAGCGTGTGAAAGCTCTCAATTGCACAAGCAAAGAAATATGAAAAGGGTACACTGCTACCATAGGTTGGTGTACACGTTTTCTTCTTTTATTTATTATGCGTATATTCCAAAGCAGTTTTAGGGGGTCTACTCCTTTGTTAGTATATACGGTAATTTGTAACTGGATAGTTACTTTCAGAGTCAAGCGCTAGTTTATGGTGACAGGAATTTGAGGGCTAACTGACTTATTTTTAAATGAAGTAATTAGTAACTGTAACTAATTGTTATTTTTCAGTGAACACGACCCAACACTGCTTTTAACATTATAATGTTTTGATTGTGACAGCAATTTGACTTCCACCTTGGGATGCTTCACTTACAACCAATGTTCCCTCTAAGCTGCGCGCATGCGCAATCGCGCACTGCCTGCAGATTCTCAGCGCACAAGAAAATCTAGCCAGCTCACAAAAACCAGGGCTGGAAATTGCTAATTAAGAAGCCAATTAAGTCAAAGTTACAGTGCATGAAGGTAAAAATACACGGGTTCCCCTGACACCGTTTTATAAATGCGGTATTTTGAAGTCAATGTCGAACGAGAACGAAGTTGAGGAAAGTCAGTTTTTCGAGAACCGGCTTCCTCGGCTCGGTTCACTAAAAAGAACCGGGTCCCAAACGGCTCTTCGGGTTGTTTTTGCTTCTTTAATCCCTACACGTCCAAATATTATGTAAAATTGTGCACAAAATGACTTATAGGAAGGGGGGGAATAGAACAAAGAAAAAAATACCAAAATGAAAAAGTAGTGAAAAGCTGAGAAAAAAGAAACAACAGGAAGAGAAAAAAAGAAGGAACAATTCAGAAAAAAGCCAGAAAAAAAGAAACAAAGGAAAAAAAAAGTAAATAAAGAAGCAAAAGAAAAAAGTAACAGCTAGGAAAAAGTAAACACAATGAGATTTTTTTAAAGGAATTAAAAAAATAGAAAAAAAACAGGGAAAAAGAAAAAAAAGTTTGTGTTGCATTCAAATAATTTCCACCGAGTCAATCTTGTTGCCAACATTGTACTTCCACTTAAAAAAATGTGACTAAATACAGTTCTGTATCGTGCAACCGACTAAATAAGCCCCCAAAAATGTAATATGCGACAAAAGATACCAGGAAAAAAAAGAAATGAAAATCTTCTGAAAGAATTGTTGTTAAAACAAATGACGTTTGTAGGCTGTACAACCCTTGCAAAAATACATGAGTCAATTCATTCAAAGGTGAAAAATAATTTTGCATTGCCGGAAACGCAGCAAAATGTAACTTAATGTCAAGTTTTGGACATGTTTGATAATGACTTAGTTGCCACACTTGGGATTGCCGTTGCTCACTGTTGTTTTAAGCGTTGCTCACCGACTTTGTGTGAACGCTCAGACCCGTGGAAAATTACAGGGAACATTGCTTACAACCGCAAGCAACTTTGCCTAAAATGCGGGTCTGGTCGGCCCTCGCAACCAGAATTAGCAAGGGACAAGAACGGACACTAAAGTGATAATCAGTAGCCTAGATGGTAGGGCGCCCGCTTTGAGACTGGGAGGTCGCTGGTTCGCGCCTCGGCCGAGTCATACCTAAGACTTATAACATTGGTAAAAATGGCGGCGCCCTCTGCTGGCTGCGGCTGCATCGGCTCGCTACAACGGGTCAGGTGTATCGACATTTCGTTCTGTGTACATTGTTACAAAGAATGACAATACAAAGGGAATTATTATTATTATTATTATTATAAAGTAATCTGACAGAGAAGCCGGAATGGTTTAGGAGATTTGAATCAATTATCTTCATTGATCATGAGGGCAAACCTGCTTACCTACCTCTGAATGAACAAACAGGTGTAAAGTTGGATGATATGGATGGTGTCTTCCAAGTCAGTTTGCTTTTAGGCTTCAAATCAAGATTAAGAGACAGGGTGAAGGTTTTTCGGACTGGATTTGTTTACTTTGGAAATTGGGTTAGGGTCTCCAAAGTGGACTTTAATCAAATCCTGCCTGTTTTCCATGTTTCCCTTCCAACACAGACGCAGCTCATTAGTAAGCTCTGTAGAAGTTTGATAATGATCCCGTTCATCAAATCAGTTATGTTAGGCAGCGGGGAGACATGAAAACACACGGGAATATTGCTATTGACTTTCTGTTTTGGATGTACAGAAAGAGAAAGAATAAAATGTCAAGAAAAACAAAGGTAAATTGGAGGACACGTTTGCTCATTTTAAGTATGTCTTTTCTTTTTTTTTTTTTTTTCTTTTTTCAACCAGTGTGCCGGGGCACAGTAGTTTATTGTGAGATATTGTCTGGTGTGCTACAGGAAATTTACAAAATATATCTTTGCAAATAATTGTTCAGTATCTTTGGGGCTGAGGTGTGCACCAAATCAGAATCTTGGTTTCACTATCGCCCTCTTTCATGAGGGAAGAGAATTGCATGCACAGTGTTCATTTTACCTTTGAAAAGTGATGGGTCCTGGGGACTCGCATGCTCAAAAATCTATGGGTCCCAACAGAGATCTATGGGTCCTCAAAATTTAGTGTGCTCCATACCCTTACAAACTGTCATATTTTCCCTTACAAAATAGAAAAAAAATCTTTTTTTTTTTTCAAACATGTTTATTTATGTAGTTTAACATGTTATATTGTACATGTGTTTCCTTGTATCATATATGTTGTTAATGAACATTTTGTTGTGAGACACTGAGTTGCTCGACATGAATGAAGTTTATTATAAAAAAAGTTCAAAAATGAAGTCGCTTGGGCGTTCACTGTAGATGGAAAAAATACATGCAAATATAGTTAAGTAGAATAATACATTTTCTTATTCAAATTATTAATTCATTTTCGGCATTAAACTATTTTTGGTAATATACTGATTAAAAGGGATCACCACAAACCTGTCTTTTTTCATTTTCTCCTTTTATACTTCCTTTTTTTCTTAACTTCTTTATACAACATAATCATTCGTAATATAATGCATCAAAGAAAGTGAGCCGTTTGAGAGCCGGCTCTTTAATGAGTTGAGCCGAAAAAGCCAGTTCTCTAAAAAGAGACGGACTTTCACTACACAACTCGAACTCGAGATCGGCGTGCAGTCCTTTTCTTGCTAGGAGTATTCTTTTGTTTATTTTCTTTCGTCGAATCGTTCGCTTCAACACACGTGTTTTCCTTGCCTCCGCGATCTTCTGATGAATTTCTCCGCCGTTTTTTTCGTGCCGGAATTATTGCCCTAATCACTTTCTGCATTATGTTTCGACTTATTATTGACACCGAATAAATCACCAATTTTGTGTTGATTTGCACCTAATACTGTTTTTTCGGAGGCATACTTCTCTTTCACTCGACGACAACCACCACAACAATGAGATATCGTTTGCCGAGATCAGACGAAAACTCGAACCGCGAGACCAAAACAACAATGGCAGATCTGCCTGACAAAAAGTTTGGAGTGCAGTTAATCTTTGATAAAAAAAGTAATCGGGTAATGATGACAATTTTGTGTCAAAAAAGTTGCGTCCTGGGGACGCACGTTGATTTGACACTATGCGTCCTCAGCAAAAATGATGCTTCTAGGACGCAGGGACGCGGGCAAACGAGAACACTGGTTACAGTAACTCGGCTGATTACTGGAAGAAATTTAAATTTAAATTGTATTAAATAAGAGACAATATACTTTCACTGAGCAAGTGTTTTTCTGCCTATGTTTATCTTTCTGTCTGACTCTCTGTCTGTCTGTCATAGGTTCAATCATATGTAAATGTCATGGCTCTTTTACCCGTCCAGGGAATTACTTTTAAAAGCCTTGTGACAGGAATAATATCGCAAAGTATCTTTTAAGACTCAAAATTAAAGTTTTGTGATCTGAAGAATCTCTTCAAGTTGGGATTTTTAATATGGATTTGAAGCCTGCTTCAGCCAACAGTTTGGCTTTAAGGTATCGGTTTAAAGTTACAGCTTTGCATCATGCCGGCGAGGACAATTTAGCAGCGACCTTTTCAAAGTGACTATTTCAAACCAATCATTTTCTTGATGTGCCCTGCCCACACTGTACCCGCTACGTAAGAGGAACGTGCTGAATGTGTCCAGGTGTCAAAGTGTCAAAAACATAGCCAGTCAGCCATCTGTCCTCAAAAGACATCAAGTGTGGCCTGCCTCCAGTTCTCATTTACAGTGCTTCAATCTTATCCAAGTCATAATCAGGCCGCATATTTATTTTTAGCAGGTTGCTAAAATAAGTTATCTCTCTTGTGTAGCGTCAAAGTCCACCCTTCTGAACACCCAATTGATTTTTACCGGATGTGGCTCCAGTTTGCTACAAGCACACTCTCAGGATCACTTATAGACAGTGTTTGCTGAAACAAAAGGTACCGTATTTTCCGCACTATAAGGCGCACCAGGTTATAGGGCGCAACCCCATAAAATAGTTTTTGGTCCTATATTTTCCATACATAAGGCGCACCGGATTATAAGGCGCTACAATGGGAACGTCGACAAAACAGTCGGATATTTCAGTCAAACTTATTACCCCCTTAACATTCCGAAAGCTTGCAAAGAAGCAAATACGTGTCTCAGACATGTACGGAAACAGTGTCTGATGTCACCAATCACTCAAATGCATCGTTCCAAATATCATTCCGATGGATAAAGTCTTGGGATTCCAGAAATGCCAACCATTTCTTAGTTTCCATTTTATTTTTTGCTGGCAACTGTGTGGACAGCAAAGTAAGAATTTTATTGTGCAGGGAAACGGGGTTCTTTACTGTGCATATGACAATAAACACTTTGAATTGAATTTAGTTTAAAAATAGACTCATCACAGAAACATCAAGATCGTTCTAAAACAAGATGCCGGGAAAATATAAAGCCGCATAGCTCACCTAAGTTCTCTTGCAGCCATCACGTTCAATAATGATACGTAACCATGGTCTTACAACCGTGAGTGTAGTAAATCCAGGAGAGTAAAATATTTACAAATACAGAATAGTAAAAAACGTTTTCTCTATGCCGTAGTGCAACCCAACGTGTGATTCACATTCATCTTTTTCGGCCAATTGAAGGCTTTGTTTCGCCCCTTTAGCCTATGCGAGCCTGTAAATGATAAAAAGGATCCGCCCCCTTTACCTCCGAATAACTTTAGCCAATAGTTGTCACGGTCGCCTTGGTGACCAGTCTGCCCCGCCCTCTGGGCAACAGCTAAAGCAGTTTCCACTAATTGTGTGTCTGATTTAAGGCTGCATTGTGGGCTCTGCGGTGGCGGGTTCATTAATACTCATTCTTCACAATCTCGGTCTGTTATGCCTTGTCCTGTTTTAGTCTGTTATGCCTTGTCCTGTTGAGTTCGTGCCGGAGGAACTCTGTATTGTTCTGTTTTGCCTCGGAGTATTGGGCGACTTTTATTTTATTAAATAAAACCTATGGATCGTCAACGCATTTGAGTTCTCCCTTCATGCCTCCTGCCTCCGTTCTGGTCCGGTCACCTTCCACGCCACCACGTCTCGTGACAGAATGAACCCGCCAACAAAGAGAACTCAGCGAACGATCCCAGCGCGACTTGGGGAGAGCTGGAGAGCGCAGTTCGGCAGGCGCCTACTGAGTTGGCCTTCCCTGCTCGTTCGAACCACGGCCCCGCCCGTCGTGGCCCTTGCTGTGCCTCGAATCGACTCCCGGGAGGAATTGACGCCTGCCTGTTCGACTCTCATGCCTGCCTGCCCGACTCCCGTGCCGATTGCCTGCTATTCCGTCTCCCCTGCGTGCCAGCCCGACTCCGACTCCCAAGCCTGCCTGTTCAACTCCCAAGCCTGCCTGTTCGACTCCCATGCCTGCCTGTTCGACTCCCATGCCTGCCTGTTCGACTCCCATGCCTGCCTGTTCGACTCCCATGCCTGCCTGTTCGACTCCCATGCCTGCCTGTTCGACTCCCATGCCTGCCTGTTCGACTCCCATGCCTGCCTGTTCGACTCCCATGCCTGCCTGTTCGACTCCCATGCCTGCCTGTTCGACTCCCATGCCTGCCTTGAGTCTCCCTGTACTGATTTTGTTCAGTCTTTCCTGTCCTGTCTTGTCTGTTCTGAATCTGTTCCCCCTGAGTCTGACTCTTCTGAATCTGTTCCCCCCTGAGTCTGACTCTTCTGAATCTGTTCCCCCCTGAGTCTGACTCTTCTGAATCTGATCCCCCCTGAGTCTGACTCTTCTGAATCTGATCCCCCCTGAGTCTGACTCTTCTGAATCTGATCCCCCCTGAGTGCGACTCTTCTGCATCGGCCTGACCTGAGTGCGACTCTTCTGCATCGGCCTGACCTGAGTGCGACTCTTCTGCATCGGCCTGACCTGAGTGCGACTCTTCTGCATCGGCCTGACCTGAGTGCGACTCTTCTGCATCGGCCTGACCTGAGTGCGACTCTTCTGCATCGGCCTGACCTGAGTGCGACTCTTCTGTAGAGGCCTGACCTGAGTGCGACTCTTCTGTAGAGGCCTGACCTGAGTGCGACTCTTCTGTAGAGGCCTGTCCTGTTTACCCGTTCTGATTTTGCCTGTTCTGATTTTGCCTGTCCTGTTCTCGTCAGTTCTGCCTGTCTGTTATCCCCTGTCCAGCTTGCCCGCCGGACCCCCCCCTGCCGAGCGCCGATTCCGATCCGCCCGACGCAGATGGCGCCTGTCTCTCCCCGTTCCTGCGTGTTCGGAGGAGGGAGCGGGGTTGCCCCAATCGTGAGCGTCGAACCATTCCGGGGCGTGAGGTTGTAATTTTTTCTTTTTTGGGACCTCGGGAGCTGTCCCTTAAGAGGGGGGCTCTGTCACGGTCGCCTTGGTGACCAGTCTGCCCCGCCCTCTGGGCAACAGCTGAAGCAGTTTCCACTAATTGTGTGTCTGATTTAAGGCTGCATTGTGGGCTCTGCGGTGGCGGGTTCATTAATACTCATTCTTCACAATCTCGGTCTGTTATGCCTTGTCCTGTTTTAGTCTGTTATGCCTTGTCCTGTTGAGTTCGTGCCGGAGGAACTCTGTATTGTTCTGTTTTGCCTCGGAGTATTGGGCGACTTTTATTTTATTAAATAAAACCTATGGATCGTCAACGCATTTGAGTTCTCCCTTCATGCCTCCTGCCTCCGTTCTGGTCCGGTCACCTTCCACGCCACCACGTCTCGTGACAATAGTGACTGTTTCAAATGATGATTGACAGATTGGTTATGAAATGAAACGCCGGTATATAAATCCCAGCAAACACCGCGGACTACTTCGCCTTCGTGGGAAAATCTAATCGGCGGCTGCTTGCTTTAGTTGCAAGACTTTGCGACTTAATATTGATCCATATTGTTAGAATATGATATAATAAAATTGTGAATGTGTTTAATTGCTGTTAAAAGAGCCAATAAAATTGTTCAAACCATATATATAAGGCGCACTGTATTATAAGGCGCATGGTCAGCTTTTGAAAAAAATAAAGGCTTTTAGGTGCGCCTTGTAGTGTGAAAAATACGGTAATTATTTACAGTTACTTCATTTGAAAAGTAGGGGGGTTGCCCAGTTCCTCCAACCCCCATGTCGGTGTATCACCTCCAAAACATAACATCTTCATTCCTTTACCATTTTCTACCTCATTCTTTCAGTATTTTGCCTCAAACCGCAAGCTAGCAGTCCGAAAATGCATGCTCTGCTTTTGCTCGGCAGCTCCTTGCTATTTTAGAGAGAGTGCGTTTGAGATTGAGTGTCCTTGCGGTATTGAGGTCAAATATGGAGGGATTTTCTCTCTTGGTGAACTCATGCGTGACCTAAATAGATGAGAGGCTGGTTGCATGTGATCTTAGCTGCGAATGCTGTGTGCGAGCACGGATTAGTAGCATGTTTGCTTCATGCAGAAAATGTCAATCTGATGTGTGCCAAGTAGAAGCACAACTGTTCACTCCAGGCCAATTGGGACAGCTTTGGATTTTGATGCGTCGGAATCCTCCCGCATTGCCTGAAAACTACAGAAAGTCGGTGTTTCTACCCGGTTTACCAAAACTGAATGTGGGAAATGACTTTGCACTTCCCCAAGTCAACATTCACACATGCTATCAGTGCTAAATTAGTCCATGTTAGTTCTAGAGCTAGCTTGGCTTTGAATGCTAGTATGAAAGCAAGAAAGTAAGGAATACATAAAATGTAGCATGCAAAAAAATCTCATCGGAATCTATGTGCTGCTCTTTTTGAAAAGAAGCATCTATCGATAAGTAATACTTCATTATGAAATAAAAAAAGGTCCATGACTGGCTTGACTTGCTGTTGGCTTGCTAATACAATCACTAAGTCTATTGTTTGGGGCTGAATCAGAATCCTCAATATTGCCCTCTGTCATGAGGCAAAAGAATTGGGCGTCGGATCCTTTATATCATTTACAGGCTCGCATAGGCTAAAGGGGCGAAACAAAGCCTGCAATTGGCCAAAAAAGATGAATGTGAATCACACGTTGGGTTGCACTACAGCATAGAGAAAACATTTTTTACTATTTGTAAATATTTTACTCTCCTGGATTTACTACACTCACGTATTTGCTTCTTTGCAAGCTTTCGGAATGTTAAGGGGGTAATAAGTTTGACTGAACTGTCTGACTGTTTTGTCGACGTTTCCATTGTAGCGCCTTATAATTCGGTGCGCCTTATGTATGGAAAATATAGGACCAAAAACTATTTTTTGGGGGTGCGCCGTATAACCCGGTGCGCCTTATAGTGCAGAAAATACGGTACCTACTAATTAATCCAATAGTTATTATAAGATAATGTGAAAATTCAACAATTTTGAAAAAAGAACATCCAAAAATTGTTAAATGAGAAAGAACTTTAACACTAAACACATACAAGGATTTCATGTTTTTAATTTATATTTTCAACGGCCTCCCTGACCGCTCATTACTGAATAAGGTAGAGCTAAATATAGTGTTTAAATATTGATATTGTATGCCAACTAAAATACAAAAATATGTATATTGAAAATGGGCAGCACGGCGGCGCAGGGGTTAGCGCGTGTGCGGCACATTTCTGAGGTCAAGAGATCAAACCTGCTGTGTGAAGTTTGCATGTTCTCCCCATGTTTGCGTGGGTTTTTTCCGGGCACTCTGGTTTCCTCCCACATTCCAAAAGCATGCCTGTTAGGTTAATTGGCCAGTCGGAATTGTCCTTAAGTGTGAAAGTGCGAGTGAATAGTTGTCTGTCTCTGTGTGCGCTGCGACTGGCTGGCAACCAGTTCAGGGTGTCCCCTGCCCACTACCTGAAGATAGCTGGGATGGGCTCCAGCACCCCGAGACCCTACTGAGGATTAGCGGTGCAGATAATGGACGAATGAATATATTGAAAACTTTTAATCCGTTTTTTTATATTTCTCTTGGGTGTCTCCATTGAGCTCTACACAAAAACATCGGGTACACAATGAAGCATAAAAACATCTAGCAAATTAGTTTTTTGGTTTTGAAAAATTCCAACATGTTTTAAATGAAACTGAAACCACAGCCACTTGTTTGGGAGGCAAAAACCCAAGCACTGAGCTATGCCATCTACAATACATGACACATGGGTAAAACTTGAGGCCCTCCACATTATTTATGTGGCCCGCGAGACATTGCTGAGAGGCACAAGAAGGAATGAGTGTCAAACAATGACTTGCACCCACAGTTGCTGTATTTACTGACAATCATCGATAAACCAGAGAACATTAAGGAAATCAATCCCAATGTTATTTTACTTAAAATAAAAGTAACAGATAAGCTGTTTTAAATAAAAGCACCTGTGTGTCTTTGCAGAAGTTTAAAGACGTTCTAGCCTCCATAACAGATATGCAATCCAACAGGAAGTTCCCACATTAAGGTAAACATTTTTATATAAAGATTAAAAGCAGACTTTTAAACCATAAAATAAATCCTTGAAATCATTGTTTCCATGTTATTTTTGTCACTTTCCAGGCTTCCAAGTTAAATAAACAGTAGAGGAAATTAATTCTAGTGTTTTTTTTAATACAAGAGATTAAATATTTGTGTAGGAAAAAAAATATTGAGAACCCCCCCAACAATCGTTTTATAATACAATTTTACATCCCTGCCTCCTGAGATTTCGAAAAGACCCCCAGCCCTCTAGCTAAGGCAGACTTTTTATGTCGTTAATTTACGAGCGGGAATGTTTTTCCTACTATGTGGTCCCTAAGCTAAAATCATTTTGAGACCCCTGTGCTTTGAATCATAATTACGGGGCGTCTTACTCAAGCATTCTGCCTGTAATGAGTGTGGAGTTACTCTTTTAGGTCACATTATCTCTATCTCAGTTTCCGTCGTGCAACCCAAGCCTTGCTTCTCTACACATGTCTCCAAAGTGGAAAAGCTCCAGCAATTACTCATTCAAAGTTTCCTCTCGAGGGCTTGTCTTACGCTTTCCTTCAGACTTGCTGCGTTTTGTAGGCTACCGATGAACCGTAACAAGAGACCAGGACATAAATGAGGATTCTGTTGTGGACAAATACATAGAAATAAATATGAAAAGCTGAGCGTAGTTTACTTTGGATTAAACAGTTGAAATATTCTCACTACTGTAATGCTATAGTTGTACCTTTTAGTATAAGCTTAATTCGTTCCAGGATCATGCCCGAATTCCTTGTGTTACAAGCACTTTTTTTTTTCAGATGAAGTGATAACAATTAATTGGACCATTCCTGACCTCCCAAAAGTATCCAAGTTAATCCAAATTGATGTATATGAGATTTTCCTGATCACTAAAAACACATTAAAATTGTATGCAGACATTCAAAATACAGTAATAAGATAAATAACATGATAATTCCAAAAGTCGCCGTAACAAAGGGGTGTGTGGTGTGGTCGTGCAGGAGTTTGGGGCGTGAGAAGTGATGGTGTAAGACTAATCATGAAACGTGGGCACTTACTGTATACTTAAACATCAACCTAAACACTAATTTGTTTTACAGCATATTGCTTTTATTTTCTGAAGTGCTGCAAAAACTCTTGCGCAGCTAAAATGTTGTGAAAATGTATTTGCCCCCCTCCTGATTTCGGTTTTTTTTCTGCATATTTATCACTCACAAATGTTTCAATTTAAATATCACACAGAGACAATATGCAGTTTTTAAATGTCGATTCTATTTATTAGGGCACAAAGAAATCAAATCCTCCTGGCTTATGTGAAAAAGTAGACACCTCTGAACCTAATGGCTAGTTGAGTCACCTTTGTCAGTGTTTATAGGAATCAATCTATACGATAAATGGTAATGAGTCTTTTGCAAAGCTGCGAAGGAAATTTGGCCCACTCTTCTTTGCAAACTTGTTTCAAGTCTAGCATATAGAAGGGTTGTCTAGCTAAAACTGCCCATTTGAAGTCACACCACAGCATCTCAATTGGATTTAATTCCTCTGACTGCCAATCCAGAACTTTCTTTCTTTTTTTTTTGTTACCTCACCATTTCCCTTTCCATTGCTCATGGCTAGGGTCACAAAAAGGAGATGCAATACAATAAATACAAACTTACTGCGTAGTATTGATAAGTGGGCGGGATCAGGCGTTTGATGGTGGAAAGCGCCATTTCGGTTGAGCTGATGAGTGGTCTCAAATGGTAGCCTCTTGGACTGCTTGTGAACAGAATTTTCGTAAAGCGAGCAAGATTTATGTTGAAAAAACTGTGTGGAAGCGCTCAAATTACAGTATATTCCTGTATAATTGTGATGTCAAGTCAAAGAGTCATTTGGTCGTTGTTTGTAACCTCCATATGTTGAAAGGCCGATGACCTCCTTTATATTTTTGCATGATGATGAGGTAAAATCTCAGGCTAGTACACCAGGCCCTGCAACGCCTGTTCCGTTTTGCATCGGACACGTGGATGGAGAAAGGGTTAGTGGGTTGAAAATGGGGGTGGGGGGCCTCTACTCCATGTTCCCGCCTCCGCTTCCAAGAGCTCGGGCCCCCGGCCGTGTTGCCTTGACAACCGGATGAGGTAAATGGTTGCAGGAGAATCCTCATCACGAGCTGAACCGCGTCCTGCAGTGACACTGCCTGACCATGACGTTGGGCTTTTTTTTTCATTACCCCAAAATGTGTTTTTAAAACCCGGGAAAAAACTGAATTAATTCCCTAACATTGCTTCACTACAGGATTTTACATCAAGGAGACTACTAAAATAAACCAGTGGAACATTATGCAAGAAGGTGGCATTAAACAAGCTTTTTTTCTTCTTAAGCCTCTAATTTTCCCAGACGCTCTTTCCCAAAATAGAGCGTGGCTTTTGCATAGAAAGTCACAGCGATCACAGTTCTGGGTGAAATAACACACCGTGCTGTGTTTACAGATGAAGCTGTGAACGAGAGCAGTGAAGTGGGGGGTTTGATTCTCTGATCTTCATTATTACATCTGTCACATTTGCACTATCTAGGGTCGCGGTGGTGCTGGAGCCCATCCCAGCTATCTTCGGGCAGTGGGCAGGGGACAAATGAACTGGTGACCAGCCAGTTGCAGGGCACACAGAGACAGACAACTCACTTGCACATTCCCACCCAGGGACAATTTGGACCGGTCACATAACCTGAAATGCATGTTCTTGGAATGTGGGAGGAAACCACAGTGCCCAGAGGAAACCCACGCAAGCACGGGGGGAACATGCAAACTCCACGCAGGAGGGTTTGATCTCATGTCCTCAGAACTGTGCCGCAAATGTGCTAACCACTGCACTACTGTGCTGCCCACATTTGCACTAACGTGTCTTAAAATTATATTTGGGCCCTGCCTATAGCAAAAAAAGGCTTCTGTACTTGTTCTTCAGTCAATCTAAATTTACAAAATACACCACATTTTGCAAAAAATCTGACCAAATTTATAAAGTTAACCTACGGATTTTGCTTAAAACAGTAAATGAAGGAATAGTCTTTATTGTCAGTATCCAATAGTACAGTATAACAAAATTGGAGGGCTTTTCCTTTCACTAAGACAAATTAAAGAGATAAAAATGCACAAAAGGATAAAACTGTTAAAAAATATTTATATATATTAATAGAATATTATTAAAATGAGCGTGCTGTATTCACAATGGCAGTTGTACTAATATTACTCATGGATGCTGTAGATGGGTGTTCAGACAAACACCTTAAAGCAGCGGTGGGCCACTACATCCTGCTAACATCTCACTTATTTTTTCCTTCTCACAAGTGCCATTTTTGAGAGTAATTTTTAATAATAGTCTTGTGCAAAAAGGTTTAAAATTTTTGTTTAATTGTGTTTTTCACATTGTTGTAAATAAATGGGAAAACGACACTAGGGAACTGAAATTACCCAAGGTTGCATAGATTTCCGGCTCTTTTCTTGAAGTAACAATGTATATTATATATCCAGCAGATGTCGCTATATTGTGTTGTGTTACCGAAAATGAGTGCTAAAAAGAAAAAGAAAGAATACAAACGATTGAGACTAAATCTGACTAAATCACTTCACCTTTTTCTAATTTTGGTGCCCAGCCTTTTGCAAGTCTATATATTTTTGGGGTACCCTTAGCAGCCAGATGGCGAAAAATGCTCTACCATTTAACGTATGTTTAAAAAATGCACAATGATATGATGCTAAATAACACACACTGTCCCTTTAACAGTTGCAGCTGGGAGCACTTTGTCACGAATGCGTTAAAATATAGATTACTATTGTGTTTGCAGCCCTTTGAGACTCTTTGTGATTAAGGGCTATAATAATAAAAATGACTTGACTTCGACTAATATTTTTTTAGATATGCTGTGAAACAGACTTGTAAAATTTTGAATAAGTTGTGGACCATTTCACAAATTAAAGTCACTGCATTTAACATTTGTTCAGATATATCAAATTTACAAATTTGCTTTACAAGGACTGTTTTAGACACTTGGCGGAAAACAATTTACCATTGTAAATGTCACCGAAAAATGTCCTTGACCATCAAATGTGTACTAAACACATAGCCAACATTTTGACTATAATGTTGATTGAAAGGATTAATACTATTTCTCCTTTTTTAAAAACAGACAAAAATATTCAAATTCGTATTTCCAAAGGGATTCGTGAAAAAAGAACGGCACATACAAGAGAAAAACCGAAGGACAGAAAAACGTTTTTATTTTCGTTTTTTACCCAAACAACAAAATAACAGCTACACACATCATGTGTTTGACATTTCGAAATGCATTCATGTGCGACAGCGACGTCACTGTCATCCGTTGCTGTTCATAACCTCCAATTGACTCGTAACCTCTACGTAAGACGGGGCGGCCTTCTTCCACAAAGTCAACAATGACCCGGAGGGCCTGGCAGTAAATAAACACTCCATTCTGAAAGGTTTGATATAAAAATAGACATGAATCTAAGAGTAGTTAACGCTGCAGTGCATGCTCTAATGTCTCGGTGTTTGCGAGAGAAATGAGGTCATGTCATGCTAACCAACCTACAGTACGCGTCGAGTGCCAAGAGCTAACTCTAACCTAAGAGTTTGTCGATACAGCAACTACACAGTAGTTGGAAACCATAATGATATGTATAAAAACAAAGTCCCTCTTGGGGTCTTTTACAGCACTGGTAGAAACTTCTGCTAGAAGGGAAAATTAAACACTTAAAAGCTGGAGATGTCTTGCGGTTTCACCCTGGAATTTGTTTATTTCAGGGCGCTTTATGCTAAACAGCTTTGGGGTCGACAAATGATTAGGTGCTATGTCATGGCAAATTTAGGTGGGTGGTAACAAGACAGCATTGACTCGCATTAGCGTTAAAACCAAAGGGTACAAGCAGTATAAAATGCTAGCGCAGTTTTGACGCTAATTCTGATTAGTAATTCATTTGACAAGAGTAAAATGTAAAGATATTGAAGTTTCTTACTGCCAAGAAATTATGTTCAGGTGAGTTGGCCTAACTACCCATTTGTTATTACACAGCTTGCTGATGTACACTTTAAAGGGGAGAGTTGGGCTTGTTCTTCTATTATTCTTCCAAACATTAAGACATTAAGAATTTTCTGCTGCTTGCGGAATTCGTAATCACAAATTGCTGAGCAGGAGACGCCATTATTGTCAGAGAAAACAAGACACCTTTTGGGGATGGTAGAGGAGTCATTAAAGGATCAAGTCAAATGTATTAAATCCCAGGTAAGCCCAATTTTAACATAAAAAAACAAAATGTTTGGGTGTGTCTTTTAAACAAGTCCTAAAAGTTTCTGATTTGCGCAATGACCGAGAATATCGCTCACGACATTTTCAAAACATCAAATGAAACCCTTATCTCTCAACCCAAATATCATACACGGTCTATTTTTTACCGACAATATTTAAATGATGTGGTCGTGAAAAAAATAAATAATTTTTTAGCAACTCATGCACAGAGGCGAGTTTTATATCAGAAAACGGTCTTCAATAATCAAATGTGTCATCAGCTGTGTTTAGGTTCCAGGAGCCCCAAATCTGTTCACGCTCTGGGCGATGGACGGGCGGTTGCAGCCGCGAACGTGGGTAAAAAAAAAACATCCAGGGTTTCATCGCTACTCGCCACACCTTCCCCACCATCACACCCCAGTTTGTGTATAAGCAATAATAATAATAATAATCACGCAGAAAACCGTAGCATATTCAGGGTTGGGTAGGGTTACCTTAACTTTCAATTACTTTTGGATTACTCCAACACCAAATATGCAAATAAAAGACAAAAGAAACTAAATATGAGTAAAATTATGACTCACAACAAGTGGTAAGCTTTCTCTCCTGGCCTTTATCTCTTTGATCTCCGGCAAAACTAACATAAAATGCGACAGAAACAAAATGAAAATAAATCCAAACAGCTTGCCAACATCATTTTTGCTGTTTCATGTATTCCGTTACTCCCCAAGCCTGCACAAAATTTAGAAATTTTATTCACATTTAGTTCCTTTTGTCTTTTATTAGCATATTTGGTATTGGAGTAATCCAAAAGTAATTGAAAGTAATCCAGTTAAAGTAACCCTACCCAACCCATATGCTCAAGTCAACTGTATTGAACTCTACAAGTGCGACATGACGTCACCCACCACATTACTATCGCTGGGGCAATATCATTGAGTCCACACTCCCTCGAACATCCGTCCGCTTCGTCTCAATGTTTGTCACTTACAATTCTTATAGTGAGCCCCAAAAACGAAATTTTAGAGCAATTTTTAATCTAAAATTAGGAATGCGCGTTATATACATTGCCGCACTATACCCAAATAAATATGTTAAAATGTGGATTCGTTTGATGAGTATTATTAAGGTTTGCACAAACATCAATTTAAGAAGTCTTTTAAGAATGAAAACGTATGTGTAATTTGTAGATCCCTAAAACCTCACCCCTACGATTTTGCCATATGTTGAGAATACCAGTCTCACAGTCGCCACGACTCATTCCTTGCCCTTCCAGACCACAACTTATTTCAAAACAAAAAAAGATTTCATTCAGTAGATCTTTCAATGCCTTACTTCCCACAGAGCATTATTTTCACTATAAAGAATTTTGAGTACCGTATTTTCCGCACTACAAGGCGCACCTAAAAGTCTTAATTTTTTTCAAAAGCTGAAAATGCGCCTTATAATACAGTGCGCCTTATATATGGATCAATATTAAGTCGCAAAGTCTTGCAACTAATGAAAGCAGCCGCCGACTAGATTTTCCCTCTAACGCGAAGTAGTCCGCGGTGTATGCTGGGATTTATATACCGGTGTTTCATTGGCTAACCAATGTGTCAATCATCATTTGAATCGATCACTATTGGCTAAAGTTATTCGGAGGTCAAGGGGCGGATTCTTTTTATCATTTACAGGCTCGCATAGGCTAAAGGGGCAAAACAAACCCTGCAATTGGCCGAAAAAGATGTGTCAATCATCAGTTGAATCGATCACTATTAAGAAGAATAGAATAGAATAGAATTTACTTTTATTGTCATTCTTTGTAACAATGCACACAGAACAAAATGTCGATACACCTGACCCCCTACAGTTAAACTGTAGCGAGCCGATGCAAAGAGGGCGGATCCTTTTTATCATTTACAGGCTGGCATAGGCTAAAGGGGCAAAACAAAGCCTGCAATTGGCCGAAAAAGATGAATGTGAATAGCATGTTGGGTTGACAGCATAGAGAAAACAGTATTTTACTATTCTGTACTGTATTTGTAAATATTTTACTCTCCTGGATTTACTACACTCACGGATATAAGAGGACCATGGTTGCACATTATTATTGAACACAACGACTTCAGTGAGCTACTCCGGCTATATATTTTCCCAGTATCTTGTTTCAGAGTGATATCGATGTGTCTGTGATGGGTCTTTTTTTAAATTAAACTCAATTCCAAGTGCTTATTGTCATATGCACAGTAAAGTTGCGTGCGATAAAGAAAATAGAAACTAAGGAATGGTTGGCATTTCTTGAATTCCAAGACTTCCGAATGATATTTGGAACGATGCATTTAAGTGACATAATACAGACACCGCATCCGCACGTGTCTACGACACGTATTTGCTTCTTTGCAAGCTTTCGGAATGTTAAGGGGGTAATAAGTTTGACTGAACTATCTGACTGTTTTGTCGACGTTCCCATTGTAGCGCCTTATAATCCGGTGCGCCTTATGTATGGAATATATAGGACCAAAAACTATTTTTTGGGGGTGTGCCCTATAACCCGGTGCGCCCTATAGTGCGGAAAATACGGTACTAAGGTTTCCCAAAACAACAACACAATTAACACATTCGGGGCGTTCAATGGGACTGAAAAATGCGTCTATCATTTTTTGCTGTGGTGCAAAACCTTTAACCTCTGAAAAATGCTCCTAAAAGAACAACAAGCCCTTTTAAAATAATGATGATATATTAAGTGACTGGATAGAGAGGGACTCTTTAGAAGACAGTTTTCACAATGATATTGAGGGTGTGAGTGGTTGGCTCAAAACACTGGATTCAAAACACACTAAAATAAGAAAAATAGATACAGTCAACAAAAATTGTAGAGGCTCTCTTTTCTTCACTTCAACCTGATCTTTGGCAGAGGATGACAAAACTATTTGTAATAGTATAATTATAGCTGTTACATAATTAGATTCACCATTTAAAGTGCATTCATGGACACGATAGTTACATGAACCCTTTTTTTTTAATTACAACATTTTTTGCTCTAGTTGTGAGGGTTATACTCAGAGCTAGTTCATCTTTCTACATCTAGATAATAAAAAGAATATATTCTCTGGATTTATACGAGGATGTTTGTTTTAAATGAGCACATACATGTATGCGTGTGATTAAATAGTATATATAATATACCGTGGAATCTGCCTATCTGCTGTACATGTACTTTTTCTCCTGCCTGGTAGAAAAACACCCGGTTTGAATGAAAAGATGAGGTGACAAAGGAGCACAGGAGGGAATCAATATTTGGTCTGTATGACATGCTTAGAATGTCATGGAAACCTTCTGAAATGTGATCATGAAGGTTTTGGTCACTCTTTTTTGGGTTGATAAAAATGGGCGTATTACAACTTTAATTCATCCTTTTTTAATGACGACGTTTATATGCAGGGAATACTCCGATTGAAAATGAATATTTGATTTCTGGAGCAATTTGAATGAATCGTTTACATACCTAGGGACTAAAAAAAATAACCCCATTTGCATGGAGTTAACGAGTACTTCTGATTACATGGGCAAAGGGGGAGCAAATAAAAAGTTTATGCTTTTTTGACATGGAAAAAAAAAATCATTCGTGTGAATCACCAATTTCAAAGGAGTAATGTGTTTGTTCCATTGCTGCATCTCTGTTCACAAGATGGTGATTTGCCAAAAGCATAGATTTACGGTATATATGGGTGGATACAACTGTGTTATCCACTATGTACATTGATGAATACACCAGTGGCATTAAATAGAATGTATATGTCAACCAATACACCTGAGGCATTTTAGCAAGTAAGCCAAAGTCCCACAGTGCTTTTTTTATGACCTGCAGTGGAACTTCGGTTTTCGAACGCCTCTCAGTTTGAACAAATCGGTTCTCGACCAAACATTTCGAGAAATTCTTGCTTCGCTTTTCGTTCAAAAGATCGGAGTACGAACGCCGGTACGCTAGGGTGCGATGCTGAGTGGCGTACGGGTGTAGATTGCCCCCACCCCTCGTGACCAACTGTTATCACGTGCACACTTGCTTCTTTTTGCTTTCGCTTTTAATATCGGTGAACGGAGTGTTTTAGCCCCTTAATATGCCTGCGAAAAAGGTCTGTGCAAGCAGCAAAGTTGCTACAGGTGAAAAAAGAAGAGTAGTGCGTACAACTATTACATTTAAGAAAGAAATAATAGCAAAATATGAAGAAGGTGTGCGAGTTTCCCTTCTTTCGAGGGAATAGAGCATGGCTGCTGCAGACCACCACAAAGGTAAGAGATCCTATTCATAATTCTTTTCTTTATCCTTTAACCGCTCACCACTTTTTGTGGAGACCCGGGTGCTAAATGACGTGTAAACGACCTGATTTTTTAATTTTTACACGTTCATGTTAGCGTAATCTTTCGTACGGAAGATTACGCTAACGCGAACGTACGATTAGCCTGGGTTAGCTTCATGTTTACAATCATGGTAAACATTCAGGGTGTTGGAACGGATTAAAACGATTTTACATTACTTTTAATGGGAAAAAAGTTTTCGGTGATTGAACAAATCGGTTTTCGAACAGGGTTCTGGAACGGATTATGGTAGAGAACCGAGGTTCCACTGTATAACATAATCCAAGCGATCGGATTACTCAAATGTGTGAGCAATCGGAAAATGCATGAACAATCAGAAAATGATGGTAATTACCCAACCCTTATAGTTGGAAAACTCAGAGTCTGACTAAGACCATTATTTAAATTATAGCACGTTTATGTGCATTTACATGGATTTATATAATCAGAAAACTGGCAATATTCCGTTTCCAAAAGGATTATTACCCTCATGTAAACGAACCAAATTATTCATTTTAACTGGGCTTAGCAGTGCCAGTTAAAGAGTTAAAATTCAAACCAATAAAAATTATTCAGATCTCTTGGACAATTGGTCTGGTTCATCTTGTAAATGAACTACGGTGAGCCACGGTTCATTGTATGAAATACAGACCTCTAAAAGAGAAATCATGTGCTTGTTCTCAAAACTTTAAATTTCACCTTTCCAATTACATTTTATCATTAAACATTGAAGAAGACATTGGCTGACTAACACAGAACAATAAAAAGGGATATGAGATTGATATAAAAGATCAGATCCTCCAAATTTCAGGAAATCAGGGTTGATAAATTGGTTGTCTGATCATTAGCTTCACAATTCATTTAAAACTCTTTAACTGGACCTCCATTTTTTGGAGGAGGGTTAAAAGGGGTGGAATTTTGCATGATTGATTGTAAATCACTGGAATGCATGTCCTTGTTTAAAAAAGGCTAAAGTCCAATATAAGAAATCTGATATGTAATAAAATAATAAAACATTTTACTTATAGTAAACGTAAGTAATATACAGTTTTTACCTTTCCAGGCCATTCACTTAAAGGCTTTCCACCGTATTTCTCTTTGCCTATTCGGACACACTACACCTGTAATTTAGCGATTAAAATATAAATTATCTACAGCGCCCATTAAAATTATTACAAAAATCATGGTATAACAGTTAAAAACTTTGGTCCCAGACATGAGTAAGCTACATGTGTGAACCCAGCCCAAAACATTTCCCAGTACTTTAGCTGTGCATACCTGTCAACTTATACGTTTTCCCTGTGTTTTATAAATTTTTGGTCATTTGAAATTGTGTTCACCGTCTAAATAATTCTAAAATAAATGTTTTCTAGTCTTATCTAGTCTTGCCCATTGGTCACTGGTAGCAGACGACAACGTCTTCCTAGATTGCTAATATTGTCGATATCCTCTATCAAGCAATTATTTTTTGTGCATATTCGTCCGCCTTCCCCAATCTAATGCCGACAGTGAGAACGTATTTAGCCATGTGAGGAAAATACATACAGAGAATAGGAAGACAATAGGAACCAGTGCTCTGACATCTTTGTTGAAAATGACACTAAACTGTGACAGTTTCTGTTACATAGTAAAACTATTTGTAGAAGAGACGAAGTCTGCAAAAACCTCCACTACTAAGTATAATACGCAATTCTAAATTTACTGTAAATGGGGAAATATAGATGATGTGTTGTTTATTTGGTGAATAAACTTGTTTACACAAACTAACTTTATTTTTATTCTACATAGTCTGTCTTGCTGTGAGTTAATAGGTGCTGTGTTGAGTTTGTAAGGTATATTATTGCTTGATGAGGGGAATTTCAACCGTTAATAAGGGGAGCAATTGGCTGAGGTTGACAGGTATGAGCTATATCAGAATAATTTAATTTGAAATCCACTGGAGTTGAGCAGCCTGTTAATATTATCGAACTCTCAGAGTGACTTTTCATACGGTGCCTAAATACCTTCTCGGCAAAAATTTTATAAATTTGTACCAAGCTGAGACTTCTTACAAAAGTCCCGGATAATCTCCATGGTGGAAGAAGCCCAAATCTGTCCTTCGCCTCGTCGCTCAGTTTTGTTGAGAAACATCCACATTAGACGAGCCCTTGATAGGAATCCGTTCTCCTTACTCTTCGCTCTCTTCTTCATCCCCCTTGGAACCTTTACTCCAGCGTTGGAAGCAGTGTACAGTAGAGGCCAGGAAGAAGCTGGTCATGATAGCCACCACGGACACGGAGATGCCCGAGAAAATGATAATGAGAAGGTCCGTCAGGGTCAAGCTAGCCTGGCACTCGCGGAAACTGTCCTTGGAGAGTTGCGTTAGGGAAACGCGCCGGCCGTCCATGGGGAGGGAGCACTCCATGTCTTCCACTCCTGAGCCCAGAGAGAAGAAAATTAGATTAGACAGACTTGCCAGACACGCTGAAGCAAGTGACGCCATGTTTCGAATTTTGAACGTCCGTTCAGAAGATTACATAACACGCAAGGGCGAGCAGACCGGACTGAGGCGTATTGTTGTGCAATATGGCCAAAAATAAATGTAATCTATTCGAATTATTACGACTTAAAATCAGTGTTGGGATTAATACGTCACGAGGAATGTGTTCCTAGATGGCAATTACTTTTCCCTATAACAAGTACTATAACACGTTGGTCAATCGTTTTTGTAAATCAACTGTCGTTTTAACATCTCATCTCATCTCATCAGCTGCACCGCTTATCCTCAGTAGGGTCGCGGGGATGCTGGAGCCCATCCCAACAATCATCGGGCAGTGGGCAGGGGACACCCTGGACTGGTTGCCAGCCAATCGCAGGGCACACGGGGACAGACAACTCACTCGCTCAGTCACACCTAGGGACAATTTGGACCGGTCAATTCACCTGAAATGCATGTTTTTGGAATGTGGGAGGAAACCGGAGTGCCCGGAGGAAACCCACGCAAGCACGGGGAGAACATACAAACTCCGCACAGGAAGTCTGGAGCTGGATTTGAACCCACGACAGGTTCCCGAGACATGAACTGTGCCGCCGTGCTGCCCTCGTTTTAACATGCTGCTACTTAATTAAAGTCAGATTTTCTATTAAAAGGTCATCTGATTGCTGACTTATCCTTTGCACACAATGTAAAATACAACCCTCAATCATGGAGAAGGGTGGGCATATTTATTATGTGCTCCTAAAAGTACATTGAATGCAGATACAACGGCGCCGTCTCAATAGTATGAGAGCCTTGAATTTCTCCTTACTGGTATTATGATATTCTTCCTACTGTGTATACTCGCAGCTAGACTGTGTTTACAACCACAGAATTATGTGGTTGTGTGTCACTGTTATGAAATGTATTGTCTTTAGGTGGCACTGTCTTTGTTTTGCCTTTGTTTTTCAGAATTAAAGACTTCAGTTTCCTGCCCAGCTGCCACCTCACTTCTTTTTTCTGCCCATCAATCATCATCACCTGTTACCAATCAGCTACGCTGTATTAAAGCAATCTGTTTTTGTTGTTCACTCTTCTGCTGATGCACCTTTCGTTGACGGTTTTGTTTTTTAGCAAGATGCACACTCCTACTAACTGGTAGGTTGGTACGGCCAGGCCCTGGGGCAGGTCAGACAGAAACCTCTATACATGCCACACGTAGGAGTTATTTTTGTTAAGTACACTAGGTTAGAGGGGGTATGCCACCCTTGTACATTTGGTTAGAGCAGTTTGGCTAGTGACTGGCTGCTACCAGGGAGGAAGTTAGTTGAATGATTCAGCTGCTTCCCATCTTAGCCGTCTTATTGAGTTATTTGGTTTAGCATATTTCTGCTAGTTCCTTTGCCTGTTATTGTGAGTTTTGTAAAAGTTCTGTTACTCTGATGTTACTCAATACAATTAATTTTTGTTACCCCATTCTTGCTCCATCGCACTTAGGCTCCTATTTTCCTATTTTCGGTTATTTGTTACTCAATAGTTTAAAACCTGGTTAGCCTACGCTTATGAGTCGTAACAGTCACCAATAGCAAATTGAATGCTGCTTGTGGGGAGAGGGCGCGGCTTATACTGGAACAACAAAATCAATGGGGCATATGTGAGCCCAAATTTACAGCAAACGTGTACTGAATTTTTGCCTTTTTATTTGTAGAATTATTTTGGCAATACACCATTCCTGGAAAAAAATCAAACCTTTAGGACAGAACCTAAAAATCAAAAGATTTTTGAGTGGTTTGAAGCCCAGATACAAAATGGATATGGCGTGTCTTGTTTTTGTTTGCTAGCTCTGAAGATTGCACAAGCCAAAAGATATATGGCCTCATAGTTTGAAAAACATTAAGAATGTTCGTCTTGTGTGTGTCCTCCTACGGTAGCAAGATTTAAAAATGTATACTTCCCTCCCTATTATTTTTCAGTTTCCAAGTATTTTTGAAAAATCTCAGGGAGCCGTTAGGCTGGTGCTTAAGAGTCACATGCAGATTGCTGACCCCTGTCCTAGATTAGTAGCTGCAGAACAAAAAATAATGCAGTTTTATCATACAAAAATAAAGTTTCACAACCTAGTAGCATGGAAGGTGATGATGTTTGTTTTCAAAGTAGAAGAAGATGTAAAAATAGAATGAAAACAACACTATTTTGGGGCATGCTTGGAAGTGCACTTTAGTATTGAGCTGTGAGGGCCTGCAAGGCATTCTCTGCTGGCCTAAAAATATCTGAATTGTGTGAAGTTAACTGTGTTTTGCCCATTAACACTTATCAAACAACTCCAAATTGTCTGTCAGCGTTCTTTCATTGCTTTTCCCTGGTTTCACTGATTTCAGATGTGTGCATTCATAATTCCAGCATTTAACCAATCACATTTCAGCCATTAGTCTTGCTAGGCCCAGAAATCTACCCAGAGGACTTCACAAAAATATCTGGAGGCTACGGCTCGTAAAATCAGTCTTCGAGAAAGCTGTTGATTTAGCCAATCAGAATCTGAGTTGGCATCCCAACGGCAACTAGCTAAGTATGACTGGCTAGGGGGCGATAACCCACCGAAACAAATGCGGCAACAGCCATGAAAGAAGTAAATATTACTGATTGGTTAATTTAGTAGCGAAATATTTGTCCAACACTTTAAGCCTAAAGGGAAGAGCTAAAGCCCGAGCCCGAGACTGACCTAAATACCAGGCCGGGTTGGTACATTAGGGTCGGGCCAAGCTTCTCTCTCGCTGATTTTTTTTTTTAATTCTTCAATATCCACCCTTCATTGTTCATTGTCTCTTTTTTGCAGACTTGTTTAACAAAAGACGGGCTTAAAGTGTTGCGTGTCTGTGCGATGCGGGGCCCTTTGCATACTGTTTTATACGTTTATCATGTTAAGCACAAAAATAAATGTGTGAGCTTATGAACCATTCGTGCAGCAAAAACAGATGGCGTAAAATCTTCTAAATTAGTTTGAAAAGTACAGGCAAATTGAAGTAATAAGCAAAGCGTTTTCCCTAACCAGTCAAAGTGAAAGTAAATAGTGCTAAATGTTTGGTTTTGGACCATCTTTGGCATATGTGCCTCCCACTCAACTGACTTTTGTTCCATTTCACATCAAGGTTATTCATCCAATTTGAGGCTTGGCCCAATTTAGCGTTGGACACGATATAACGCTCTGCTATAGCCCTAGATCACATGTGTCAAACTCCCGGCCCGCGGCTCGCCGTGTAATCAAATCCGGCCCGCAAGACCATTTTATATTATTGTTAATAATGGCCCGTCAATATGAACAACGCCGTCTCATCCCTGGACATCATCTTCTGACGTTTTAGTCACTTTACCTATTCCTTCATATATGAGGTATACTATACTATAAACCAGGGGTCGGGGAACCTATGGCTCGCGAGCCAGATAGGGCTCTTTCTATGAGTACCTATGGCTCAGAGACAAATTTAATTGCATGCACTTGGACCATTGATCCTGTTCAGTTACACGCAAAACCAAACCATAGCTGTAGGACAAAGGAGTACTTTACAGAATATATAAGACACGTTTTCACTACAATTTACAGTCAAGGTGTCACACACACAAAAAAAATCGTTTTGGCTGTACAACGCTAAAGAATCCTTTATATAAAAGCTCACTATATAATATGTGGTCAGTGTTCAGATACTTTTTGATGAATCCACGGAACAAATTGTAAATACGCCAAAACACCGGAAGAGAACTTAAAGTTATTTGATTGGGTGAGTGGGAGGGATGGGTGGAGCTATGCAAAAAGTGCACTCCCTCCCATATCTCGCCCTACTCCGTCTGCGCCAAAGGTAAGCACATCAGGCTCCCTGTTCTCAGAATGTTGTAACGTTTTTACAAAATAATTTGTGTCGCATTTTCATATGTCTACTTTTGACAGGAGATATATTAGGGAGAGCAAAATCTTTTGGAATATTTAAGTTTTTTTTAATAAATACATGGACATAGGAGCAAAGGAATTTGAATGTTGTTTTAATGTTAAGTTGTTTAAGTTAAGTTCTAAGTTGTATAATTTAACAAGATATTTTTATTTACAGCAAAATAATAAATACTGTATAAGTGATTTAAGGTTTAAATTTAATACTGTTGTATGTTTTTATTCATATTTAACATTCAGTTTAAGTGTGTTCAATAAATGTTTATCCTGGTTGGCCCCTGACCTTAAGTGTGTTTTGAATTTTGGCCCCTTGTGCAATTGAGTTTGACATCCCTGCCCTAGATGAAGACTCCTCTCACCTCAACCACCACCTCTTTGATCTGCTGCCTTTCTCGTAGGCCCTACTAACATGCTCAGCTTCTCCCACAGGTAAATAAGTGCTCAATACTGTAAAAAAATGCCCTTGTGCAGAAAAAAAGAGTATTTATAACTTATTTATCGACTTATTTTGAAACAATGTTGCTGCCCTATTTTTACTGCACTATTCCTCAGATGCACCTTTGACCAAGCACACTTTTGTAAATATTTTGGCCTATTTATCGTGACATTCATTGAACTTTTTTTTCTCTTTGAGATATTTATTATTTGTTAATCCTGGACTGCTACATCTGATCTCATTGCAAACAATCCTCACTGTGTTGTTATAAATGACAATGGAGACATTTATAATTCAATTGCATTTAAAGAACCTGTATAAGATGTAGAAGAAAAAAAACGAGAAAAAAAAAATCACTCCACTCATTTAACAGACCCGCAGCAGCAGGAAATGTGATCATTGTGCCTTTGCTGACTGATCACAAATAGAGTAAAAAGATAATACACAGCATGGGAGGACCGAAATATATTGACATCCATACAAAAGTGTAGTGTGGATGTTTTATGCAATTCCAATTTGTTTTTACCAATAAAGCAAGTTTTTTCAGGACATTGCAGAGGGAGCCGACTTTATAAAGGTCAGGTGCCCGCTCGCAGTTTTACGTTTTTGCAAGTTGAGCACAGCACATCCACCTACGGCAGTTTTATGCAGGAAAAATCATGTTGAATATCTCATGAAAATTAACATAGTGCATCTACTCAAGTCAGCATAACACTTTCCAGTTAAGAACTTCATAGTTGAAGAGTCATAACATGACGACAGAGGGACTCTGACCTCCATATCATTTTTTGGATATCCTGAGCTCACGTCAAATGAGTCAACATGTAGAACACAAGTGTCGAAACAGGCGGCCCGCGGGCCAGATCAGGGCCGCTAAGAGATGTATTCGGCCCGCAAGACAACACTCAGAGAAGCACAAGAGAAAAACAAGCCGCAGGTTGAAATATGTCAACTTGATGTTGCCAAAGCCAGGTGCCTCTCACAATGACACTGTACTTGTATTTATTTCTCTCTCTCTGTCTCTCTGTCTCTCTCCCTCTCTCTCTCTCTCTCTCTCACTCTCTGTCTCGCTGTTTCTGTCTCTCTCTCTCTCTCTCTCTCTGTCTCTCTCTCACTCTCTCTCTCTCTTCCACACCCTTTCTCCCACTCTCTGTCTCTGTCTCTTTTACTCTCTGTGTCTCTTTCTCTTCCTTTGTTGCTCTTTGGCTCTTTCTTTCTCTGCGTCTTTTTAACTTCTTTTGCTCTGACTTCATTTTTTCCTTTTCCCTCTTTTCTCTTTCTCTCTTCCTACCGGTTGCGCTTTATTTTCTTTTTCCTCTCCTTCTGTCTTTCTATTTCTCTTTGGACTTCTTTCTTCCTCTCCCTTTCCTTTCCCCCTCTCTCACGAATTCTCTATTTATGTTTTTTGTTTCTCACGCTCTCTCTTCTCTCTCTTTCTTTGCCCCGCCCTCTCTCTCCTTTTCCCTCCCTCTTCCTCTTATTTCTTTATTTTTCTTTTTTTTTTTCTCTTTAATTTACTAGTCCGGCCCCCGACAGAATGTTTGTTCTATCGTGTGGCTCCCAAGTTCAAATGAGTTTAACACCCCTGATGTAGAATGAACAATTACAGACTTGTTGATATGGTCTTTTAAATGAAAATGTGGTGTATGGTAGTACGACCGCACGTTTTCCCCCACAGGCAAACAACATAAAACTGTAAATCAAGGGAGCACCTAAAATTGGTCTGCGTGTAATTTACACTCCTCATGAAAAGTGAATGATTGTGGGCAACAACCTTGACTAAATTCACTTCAAGATTGAAATGTCAGTAACTGAAGTTGTTTTGACATTGAGAAAATGGCGACTAGCTACTGCCTTCCAAGTTTCATTTCAAATTATGTGATGTCTTGTCCATAATAATGAGAAAAGGACAGTGAGGAAACAAAGCACAGACGTTGGAGTATCAAGTGTTTAGTTGAAGTGCTTGACAATATCCTACGATATTGCCATTTATCACGGCAAAGATCTACTCACTGATCAAAGATGAGATATTTTTGACAAGTTGAAAACTGTAATGCAGTTAACAATTTTGTTTTACTATGTAATAATGGTTCAGTTTCAGGAGCGAGCAGCAGCAAGTCAACTGCAGGAGAGAGAGTGGGAAAGGTGAGAGGAGAGAGAGTGGGAAAGGTGAGATGGCACAACATTCATTTGGACAGGTAACTTAAAATTAGTTTTACCTGGTTATATCAGTATCAGAAATTATTTTCCCCCCATTTTATTAACACTCCACTTATTGAAACATGAATATTTTGTTTGTTTGTTTGTTTGTACATGATTCAATTGTTTGTTTGTTTGTACATGATTCAAATTGAATCTTTTCTTCCGGCGCCGTCACGAATGGCAGCCACTCCAGCAGCTCCCGTGTTATTTTCGATTGTTCTCGATTGTTCTAAGCTCAGGGATGCTGCTGGAAATGTGAATTTCCCTTCGGGGATGAACAAAGTATCTATCTATCTATCTATCTATCTATCTATCTATCATTTATACCAGAGGTCAGTTTTGGGACTAATACGTTTAAAAGAAATAGGTTCCTGCAATACAAATGTTTTTCTTGGTAACAAATTGTTAATTAAACATTTTAACTCTCCGATTATTACTACATGGTGCGTTATTACGTTAGTCTGATACATTCAAAGTGCAGAGCATGAAAAGTAATGCCCTCTGAGTACTGACTATGTCAGAACCGGAACAGTACAGGACCCAAATGCGTGACGTTCTCACACAAGCCTTTTATTTTAAGGGAAATGGTGAGTCATGCACGTTAGGTAGCCGGTCTGGCGTGGAAAGACCAGAAGCCAGAGACCGACTCCAATTGCCCGAGTTGATATCGGACAGATAGGGTCAATACCGGACAGGAAGTGACAGACAGGATAGATAACGGATCAGGATATCGAAAATTAACAGGCGAAATTGGACGAGAATGAAAACTGGAGAAAATAATAAACAGGACAAAAACAGACGGAAACTAAACTGGAACCCGAAATTAAACAGAAAAAAAATAAACGGGAACAATACCGGACTGTAGACATCGCAGGAAAACAGGACCGAGTCAGAACCTTTGTCTTGTGGGGCGAAGTTCGTTTGACGGGCTGACACCCGGAGCAAGAGAGCGCTGAGCTTTATATGGACAGAAAGCCAATCTCTCAACGAGCTGCAGCTGGCGCCCCACGGGCGTGGCCAATTGGGCACCATGGCAACCGTGACAGACTACTCTTGTATCACTCGCGATTTCACATAAAACCCTAGGTCCGCCAGCACAATTCTCTGAATGGTGGCCATGTTTATATTTGCCTACATAGTACAATTGAATACAGTTATGGCTGCACCATCTCAAGCACAGAGTCATGGATACTGACTGTCTTCTCATGGTGATATTCTCGCAACCCTATATACTCACAACCAAACCAAATTTACAACTATACAATCATTTTTTTTGGATCCCTTAACCACTAGGGTCGTAGGAGAACAATTTCCTGTGATATGTCTTAGGCAATTACAGCCTGGTGGCGCCCATCCCTCTCCAGGCCAACAAATGTTTCCACCCGGTCTCACAGCGCATATTTGCTTGGGTGCAAACGTGAGCGCAGAATTTACAGTAGAAGTGTGTTGAATTTTGGTATTTGTATTTGTAAATTTATTTTTGCAATTCTCCAATGAAGTAAATAAAGTTAGGTTGTGTGTCACCCGTAGCGAATGGTAGGCAGAATATTGGGAGTGGGCGTGGCTTATACAGGAACAACAAACGGGATATCAATTGGGAAAACGTGAGCACAGAATTTACACTAAAGGCATGTTTTATTTTGTTTTTTTTTTAATATGTAAAATTATTTTTGCAATACACCATGCCTGGACGAAAAATAAAATGTCTTGGACAGTACCCAGAAATGGAGGAGATCTTTGAGTGATTTGAACTCCAGAGATGAGATGGCTAAGCGTTGATTTGTAAGGTCTCATAATTCAACAAGCCAAGAAATAACAAGTGTTCACTGTTTTCACAAGTTGGTGTAGATGTTTTCTTCTGTTTTTTGTGTGTGAATATTCTAGAGAAGTCTTCGGGGGGAGGTTTGCATGGGAGTATGTATGGACATTTGTAATTAGATTATTACTTCCAAAGTAACTTGCTCTTTTTTTGTGTCAGTAATCTAGGATGTAACCGAATTACTTTTTGAACAAAGTAATTAGTAACCGCAACGAATTGCTGTTTATCACCAATGTGCCCAACACTGCGACCACCATAGGCCAAGAAAAACGCTATTGCTACTGAATGATTGTGTGGATGTTTTAAGAAAATGGGTCTGACAATATTTATTTTTTCCCCAGAGCGGGGTCTGACATAAAGTAATTCCACTATAACATGTACAAAAGTCAATTCCATTGAAGTTGGGAAAAAGTTTAAAATGTCAGTAAAATTAGAATAGAATGACTTGCAAACCTTTTCTAACCCATATTTAAATGAATACACCACAAAGACAAGATTATCCATGTTCAAACTCATAAACTTTATTTCCATAAGCAAATAATGATAAACTTAGAATTTTATAATTGCAACAAGTGCCAAAGTAGTTGGGAAAGGGGCTTCTTCACCATTGTGTTACATCACCTTTCCTTTTAATAACACTCAATAAACGTTTAGGAAGTGAGGAGACTAGTTGTTGAATCGTTGATAGTGGAATCCTTTCCCATTCTTGCTTTATGTACAGCTTCAGCTGTTCAACAGTCCGGGGTCTCCTTTGTCTTATTCTGCGCTTTATAATGCGCCACACATTTTCAATGGGAGACAGGTCAGGACTGCAGGCAGGCCAGTCAAGCACCCGCACCCTCTTACTACGAAGCCACGCTGTCGTGAGACGTGCAGTGTGTGGCTTGGCATTATCCTGCTGGAAGAAGCAAGGGCGCCCATGGTAAAGATTCTGTTTGGATGGCAACATACTTTGTTCCAAAACCTGAATGTACTTTTCTGCATTAATGGTGCCTTCACAGATGTGCAGGTTACCCATTCCTTGGCCACTCATGCACCCCCATACCATCACAGATGCTGGCTTTTGCACTTTGCGTGCATAACAGTCTGGGTGGTTCTGTTCTTCTTTGGACCGGAGGACACGACGTCCACAATTTCCAAACACAATTTGGAAAACTGACTCATCAGACCACAGAACACTTTTCCACTTTGTATCAGTCCATTTTAGATGGGCTCGGGCCCAGAGAACCCTGCGGCGTTTCTGGATGTTGTTGATGAATGGCTTACGCTTTGCAACATAAAGTTTTAACCCACACTTACGGATATAGCGTCGAACTGTATTGACTGACAGTGGTTTTCCAAAGTGTTCCTGAGCCCATGTGGTGATGTCCTTTACACATTGATGTCGGTTCTTAATGCAGTACCGCTTGAGGGCTCGGAGGTCACGGGCATTCAATAATGGTTTACGGCCATGCCGTTTACGCACAGTGATTTCTCCAGATTCCCTGAACCTTTTCACAATATTATGGACTGTAGATGATGATATCCCTAAATTCCTTGCAATTGTACTTTGAGGAATGTTGTTTTTAAACTGTTCAACAATTTGCTCACGCAGTTGTTCACAAAGAGGTGAACCTCGCCCCATCCTTGCATGTGAATGACTTAGCTTGTTCGGGTCTCCCTTTTTTATACCCAGTAACAACTCTCACCTGTTGCTAATTCATCTGTTCACCTGCAAATAGTTGGTTGATTTCCATTCATCCACTTTCTGAGTAGTTATTGACACCTGTCCCAACTATTTTGGCACGTGTTGCTGTCATCAAATTACAGAGTTGATGATTTTCTCCCAAAACAATAAAGTTTATGAGTGAAGACAATAAATATGTTGTCTTTGCTGTGCATTCATTTAAATATGGGTTGAAAAGAATTTGCAATTTACTTGGATCAATTTTTATTTGCAATTAACACACTTTCCCAACTTCATTGGAATTGAGTTTTGTAAATGCTTGCTTTAATAACATTCGTTGCGTAGCAATGTTCCGTCTAATTTTCCACGGGTCTGAGCGTTCACACAAAGTCGGTGAGCAGCGCTTGAAACAACAGTGAGCAACGGCAATTTCACGTGTGGCAACTAAATCATTATCAAACATGTCCAAAACTTGACATCAACTTACATTTTGCTGAGTTTCCGGCAATGCAAAATTATTTTTCTCTTTTGAATGAATTGACTCATGTACTATTGCAAAGGTTGTTCAGCCTACAAACGTTTGTTTTTACAATTCCTTCACAAGATATCCATTTTTATTTCCTGATATATTTTGTCACATAATATTAACATTTTTGGAGGCTTATTTAGTCGGTTGTAAGATATAGAACTGTACTTAATCACATTTTTTAGTGGAAGTACAATGTTGGCAACAAGATTCACTCGATATAGTTGGAAATTATTTGAATGCAACACAATATTTTTTTTCTTTTTTCCGTGTTTTTTTCCCTAATTTTTTAAAAATTCCTTTAAAAAAAATCTCATTGTGTTTATTTTTTCCGAGCTGTTACTTTTTTCTTTTTGTTCTCTATTTTCTTTTTTCCTACATTTCTCTCTTTTCTTTTTTTCTGGCTTTTTTCTAAATTTTTCCTTCTCTTTTCTCTTCCTTTTGTTTCTTTTTTTCTCAGCTTTTCACTACTTTTTCATTTTGGTATGTTTTTCTTTTTTTGTTCTATTCCCCCCTTCCTTTAAGTCATTTTGTGCATAATTTTACATAATATTTGGTCATGTTGGGATTAAAGAAGCAAAAACAACCCGAAGAGCCGTTCAGGATCCGAAAGAGCCGGTTCCTTTTAGTGAGCCGAGCCGAAGAAGCCGGTTCCCCGACAAACTCTACTAACTTTACTCAACTTCGTTCTCCTTCGACTCGACTTCAAAATACCGCATTTAGGACACAACGTCAGGGGAACCCGTGTATTTTTACCTTCATGCACTGTAACTTTGACTTGAGTCGCTTCTTAATTAGTAATTTTGAGCCCTCATTTTTGTGCGCTGGCTAGATTTTCTTGTGCGCTGAGAATGTGCGAGCAGTGCGCAATTGCGCACGCGCGCAGCTTAGAAAGAACACTGGTGCATAGCGATTGTCATAAGTCTCAAGTGCAAAGGGTTTTCAGTGAATAATGTCTGGTTTGTGGTCAGACACTTACGAGACAAAGCTATATTGACAAGAGCCCAATGTTATAGATTCTGGCGAGAAAGAGCACACCAATTAATTATGGCATTTATTCCAAGACCTGACAAACAAGCTGTTAAATGTGTGTGCAGAGTTCAATGTAGTTAAGCTGAAAAAAATCCGTCTTTTATGATTATGTATGACTCTAGCAAACAAACAATATGGCAGGCTACTCTCTCAGCTGAAAGCCCTTTTACACTTTGACTCGGGGGAGCTTTTAAGAGAATATCATCACGCCAAAACATTCCCCTGCTGTTGGCTCTTATTGAATTGATGAGTTAAATGAGCAATCCATTCTGCTTTAATGGCCAGGAATCATGTAAGTGCAAACACATTCAACCTTTAGACTAGGGCTCGTAATAGCACGAATTACTCGGCACTTTGCGGTCATAAGCTGGTCCTCACACTTGGATAAATCCCACAACACGGAGTCCACATTTTGACACAATGACACTCAGTCTGACTCACAAGGTGAAAACAATTCCAGTTGCTTGCTGTCACCGCTGGTAACAAGGGGCTTCTGTGACATTAGAGGACACAAAGGCCCAAAAAAAAGGAGTGTCATCTCTAAAAAGCTTTTGCAGATTAATCCTGATCAGGCGGAAAGTTGTAACCTTCACCAAAATCTAAAAACGGACCTAGTGCAAAATTCAATAATGAAGACACAATGTGATAGGACATGCGTCCATTTCAATTATGTTGGACTTTATGGTACATTAAATGTACTTTTGAATGACATATAGAATAGAAAATAGAGCATGTAGTTTGCCTGCTTGCAGGGTTGGTAGGGTTACTTTAACTGGATTACTTTCAATTACTTTTGGATTACACCAATACCAAATATGTTAATAAAAGACAAAAGAAACTAAATATGAACAAAATTAAAAAAATTTGTGCAGGCTTGGGGAGTAACGGAATACATGGAACGGCAAAAATGATGTTGGCAAGCTGTTTATTTTCATTTTGTTTCTGTCGCATTTTACGTTAGTTTTGCCGGAGATCAAAGAGATCAAAGCCAGGAGAGAAAGCTTACCACACGTTGTGAGTCATAATTTTATTCATATTTAGTTTCTTTTGTTTTTTATTAGCATATTTGGTATTAGAGTAATCCAAAAGTAATTGAAAGTAATCCAGTTAAAGTAACCCTGCTCAACCCTGCCTGCTTGTGACTTATAAGGAAATTGGAGGAAGTACGAGCATCGTAATACAATCAAAAAATGCAAAAGCAGGCCATACAGAGAAGCACAGATATTCTCTTCAAAAAACACATACCCACAGACAATTTATACTTGTCGATTAATGGGTACGTTCACATGCAGGGAAAAGTCTGACTGAGATCAAAATTAAGATTTAATGGCATTTGCGAATCATCAAATTGAAAGCATGTGCAAAAGCGTAAACCTAATTTCCGCATTTGTTTTTTGACATTAAATGAACAGTGATTCAATTCATATCACTGACTTCAATCAATGACGTACTTTGCTATTTCTTCCCTGCTCATAAAATATGCTCCATAGATCAAGCTCGAGTGTTTACAAGTTGTGCTCGTAAGTGTCTTGCTAGAAGTATGGACTTACGCTATACATCTATAGATACAATAGTTGCATTGATGCAGTGGGGTCAGAAAATAAAATGGGAATTTCCCGGGGAAATCAACCAATACACAGCGGTTTTGTTAATTAAGTAAGCTGCACAAATAAAGAAAAAAATAAAAAATATTCCGGATGGTAGAACTGAGCATGCGCAGTAGCTCGCAACGGTATTCAGATCAGTCATACGTGCATAAGTAATCCGAAAATGAAAGAACTATCCCAATACTTTCAACAGGGGTATTTTTCGTCGTATCAAGACCATTAACTGATTTCTGTGAGTGTTTGAATAGCTATACAATCTTTGCATGTAATAATAATAATAATAATAATTTCCTTTGTATTGTCATTCTTTGTAACAATGTACACAGAACAAAATGTCGATACACCTGACCCGTTGTAGCGAGCCGATGCAGCCGCAGCCAACAGAGGGCGCCGCCATTTTACCAATGTTATAAGTCTTAGGTATGACTCGGCCGAGGCGCGAACCAGCGACCTCCCAAGGAGAGTGAATAAAATTAGAAGACCGTTATTAAGGTCATAGAAAAGTATGGGAAATCCCTCTTTTCCTTGCTCTGTTATATTTAATTTTAACACAATTTAAAACAGTTTTAGTTAACACAAAGGAAAAGCTACGCTCTACGGCAGGGGTCGGCAACCTATGACATGCGTGCCAGCAGTGGCACGCGAGGGGCTAACCAGTGGCACGCGAGCGCACGGTAAAATAATAATGATTTTTTTTTTTTAAACTCCCATTTTTGTAATGGCTGCCATGGCGCCCAGTTGGCCCCGCCCGTGTGGCGCCAGCTGCGGCTCGTTGGGAGATTGGCTTTCTGTCTATATTAAGATCAGCGCTCTCTTGCGTCCTTGGTCAGCACATCAAACGAACTTCTGCCCCACAAGACATTCGGTCCTAATTTCCTGTTGATATTTCCAGTCCGGTATTGTTCCCTTTTATTTTTGTCTTGTTTAATTTCGGGTTCCAGTTTTGTTTCCGCCCGTTTTTGTCCTGTTTGTTATTTTCTCCAATTCCCGTCTAGTTTATCCTGTTTATTTTCGATATCCTGATTCGTTATTTATTCTTGTCTGTCCCGTCCTGTCCGGTATTGACCCCAAATGTCCAATATCAACTTGGGCTATTGGAATCGACCTCGTCGGTCTCTGGCTTCCTGTCTTTCCACGCCAGACTGGCTGCCTAACATGCATGACTCCCCATTTCCCGTAAAATAAAGGCTTGTGTGAGAACGTCACGCGATTGGGTCCTGATCCTGTTGTGGTTCTTGACAATTTTTACCTGAAATTTAGAGATTTTCAGTTGCGCGCCCCTCTTACTCTGCTTCGTGTGTGAGTGTGTGTTTGCGCGGCGCCTCGCAAAGGAGAACACCTTGTTTTAACCCAGCCAACGAAACATGTGCGCGATAAATGAACGAATCATGATGGCTCCTCTAGCGAAAACATCTCGTGCTTTCCGGCCAGCGTGGACAGACGAATGGGGCTTTGTGCAAAAAAAGACCCTGCTGTTTGTGCATTATGCCTCGAGAGCGTTGTACCTCGCACAGCTAGTGTTAAACGTCGTTACGAGACGAAACTTGAACATGAATTCAAGGAGGAGTCTGACATGGCGGAGACATTAAAACGCGCAGCGTCCAGGTATGGCCAATAATCACAGGCCCTTAAAACCTTTGTCACCGCTAAAAACACCACCACTGAAGCAAGTTATCACATTGCTCACTGCATAGCGGAGCACAGAAAACCATTTACTGATGGCAAATATTTTTAAGGAGTGTGCGTGTATGTGTGCGTGTGCCTTCTGGTATGGTAGCTGTCCATATTACTTGTTTTTTGATTGTAGTTCATTGTTGATGAATAATGGTTGATTCTGGTTAATTCTTGTGGTGAAAAGTTGAAGTCGTGGATGGCTACAAGCCTTTCCACTTGTTTCTCACATTCATTTTTTAGTGGATGAACAAGAATTGTGGAAGATAACAGGGTCAGTTATATGTTTTCAATGTATATCGATGTTGTATATTTGGACTGGTGTAAAATTACAGCTCTGTTTGATATATAACACATTGAAAAAAACACACTGTCACAAAAGTATTTTCGATTCAGTCAAAGTCCTTACATTGATTAGCCCTTTGCCCAATCACTGTAATGTTCTGGTTCTGGTGTTGATAAAAAGGGGATAAAGGGACCAAGGTGAGGCTCGATTTTAAAAACATACATGTTTTGAAATGAATAATATGATAACACACAGATCCTTCAAATTTTGATTGTGAATCCACATGAGGATTCAAGTCAGCTTCGAGGGCAGTTCATCTGCCATGTCCAGGCATGATTGATCCAACTCGTTGTGACTGACTGCAATAAGTGGCAGTATTTCCCTCGACCATAACAATAACGACACCCTGATGGTTCTGGCATCGGCAGCTGACAAGCGACCAGAGTGGTTTTATACAAAGCCATGCCTACAAAACGGATACAGAAGGTGATGATGTGTAATGACCAAATCGCCCTCTGAAATGCCTCATGCCCATTAAATATCAAGCGGATGTAATGAAGAATCATTCATGGTCCGATCACGGAGCAGTAAAGTCATAAAGGAAGCCATAAAAAATTCATAAGTCATGCCGAGGATGGGGGGAAGGAAAGGGCCGAGCAGGGAAGCATGTTAACTACAGAATGACGAGCGTTCATGCGACAGCGCGGTTCGGGGGTCCTTCACTCAGGAGGGGATTCCTTCTGCATGGGGACCCAATCACATCAGGTTTCATCAGCTCTCCTTGTGGCCTTTCGACAACAGTAGCATTTTGTAATCAGGCCAGCACACAAAAAGCTGCAATCCTTTGTTAAAAAAAAGAAAAAAAGAAAAAGATGTATTGTCACATTCTACACGAGGTGTGAAGATAGCCAATGATGCTGTGGGCGGCTTGCAGATTTATTTATTTATTTATTTTAGACTGTACCTTTTTCTTCTCTTTTTTTACAACTTGATAGGCTAAAAAATGGAAATGGAGCCTCTGAACCCCCCGAATGAGCTGTTACTTTGGGCCGAAACTGTTTGCAGAGCTGGCCTGCCGTGCCTGCAGGCAGTTCCAGCTCCAATTACCGTGGCCATTGGACCCAGAGAACTGTGTCACCCTGAATTATACATAGCTTTTGTTCATCCTTAACCCATCGGTGGACAAGACTGGATGACACTGGATCATGTTTACACTCAACCCTTAATTAAACATTCAACTCCCTGATTAGACACAGAAAACACTCCCGAAAACCTATATTTGAACTGGATGTACACACGACCATTTTGTTTTAAGTTAAAAAATCAGGGAGCCATTTCAGTTTTTATGTACCTTAATACGAGTTGCTGCCAAGACTAATTCTATTTCATGCTTGGTTAGATTTTTGTTTAAGTGAAAGATTACTCATGTTAGTTGTGTTGAAATTCTAATTTACAGTATTTGCTCTAGAAGGTTTTATAGAGTTATTTAAGTTTTATTTAAATTTGTAGCAAATACTCTTTTTCTTGCATTATTAAATTCTTACACCAATTTTCAAGCTTTTAAAAGAAATACAAATCGGCTCCAATTATTAGGTATCGGCCTCCTCTTTCTACTAATAATCGATATCAGCCCTGGAAAACCCATAGGGGTCGATCCTTAACTAGAACCTCTATTTATTAGTCCATTTCAATTAATTTGTCGAGAGGGACACAGGCTGGACCATAATGTGTTTGCAATGGGCCACATTGCCTATTCTTGACCATATGCCTCCTCACGTACCGCCCCTTTCAACTATAATGTGTTTTATTGGCTATTTATTACATGCTTGTTTTACTCTTCGTTTGTTGTTGTGTCCTACTCATATGTACAGCAACCTTGGGTGTCCTGAAAGGCGCTCCGAAATACAATGTATTATTATTATTATTGAATAGAGCTGGGGTAGTTAACCTCTGGATGCCACGTCTTAATTTGGTTAGCATTTCCATGCCAGAAGCCGCATTTGCTTTCTTAACGGCAAGACATGACTGCAGTAGGACAAGGTGAGACTGCAGAGATTTCATAGTGAAGAACCCAAATGTGTCTATGTCCTCTGTAGTAAGTATTTAAAAGAAGATGGTTTGTAAACAGGCAGCACGGTTTCAGGTTAGTACGTCCGGCTCCCAGTTTGGTGGTACAAGTCCAGCTACTGGCCGTCTGTGTGTGGAGTGTTATATGCTTATTTAAAACCTTATTTTATGATTGGTTCCTTTATTTGTGTTTCCAAGTTGTGCCTAGGGATGAGTTTATTTCCGTAACAGTGTCCCCTGCGATTGGCTGTCAACAAGTACACAGTGTCTACTGCCCACTGCCTAAAGTCAGCTGGGATGTGTCCAGCCCACCCGTGGCCCTAGTGAGGAAATCGAATGAATGAAAATAATTATTTTGAAAATTCAAACGCAAATTGGTTTGGTCATACAGCTGAGCAGCATCACAAACGAACAGAAGGTGTTAGCTTAACACGAACATTTAAAGTTGACCAATTAACAAGGCATGTCTAGACATGGAAAATATAAACCTGAGACCTCCCTAGTGATAATCTACATAGGTACAATGTTAGTCTGATGTTCTGTAATTCCTTTATCCCCAGAACATACTGAAAAGCATCCTCCATTTTGGTTACATACAATCCACCATCTCATTGACCACCAGTAATCAAACTTATGCAGTCAAGTATGCCAATATGTGAACTCAGCTTCACTGGGGAAATCAAAAAGTGAAAAATGAAATGGGAATTGGGTTTTGCAGTGCGGGGCTCTCTGACTGCTACATTATGCAGGCCGCCGGGGGAACCTTTGGAGCTCTCAGGATGACTGCAAAAATAGCAGTGTGCGCTTGTACGAATAAGCTAGCATCCTTTCAAATCAGCTCTTAGTTTCTTGTGCTTTGCATTTCAACTTTTATAGCGTTATTTCAGGAGCAACACGCGTGTCTATGCCTTAATCAGAGGCATTTCCACGTATTCCCTTAGGACAGGTTTTGACCTTTAGATCATGCATTAGCCAATTAAGATCATCCGCCCCTCTTCCTCAGGATGGGATGAAAACCATGGGATCATGGTTACTGACAGCTTTTCAGCTTTTGTTATCAAACAGTGTGTAAATTTTGCCTTAGACAGTTAATAAAGCATATACTGCATAAGATTTCACAAGAGGTCAGTCTTAAGGCAAAAAAAAATATTATTTTGTGTAGCAACACTACAATAAATTGCCACATTGTTATCATGAGACACAATCAGGTAGAAAAACTGAGCCGAGAACTCTTAACGTTTTGAGTTTCAAACTGCATGCGCTGTAAACACTGTTTGATTAGCATTTCCGCCTTCTTCTCATGGTAAGTTTTAACACAACCTATCAGGAGGATGCAATCTTAATTTTGTTTTTTAACGTTCCTGTCATCTGTGATATGTGAAGATTGCTGTATACAATATGGCAACACTAAAACTTACGGAATATAATCGAGTTTCTCACTCTGTGACGAATGAAACATGTGCTCCCAACACCCACATTGAGATCCTTTGCAAGAACCGATGTAGTGTATGTTGCAGAATCGCATCATGTCAACCTCATTAGCTAATGAGCATCCCATCTGCTATCATGCTGTAGTGCTATTTGTTTATTTTTTATTTATTGTAAATAGAAGATTTCTCTTTTTAAATCACTGGTTGTTTGGGGCAACTATTTCTGTAAAATACATAATATAACAAACAAACAGTGATATTTTCGTGTTTAAATTGCAATGATTGGATTAACAGAAGAAGAGCAATAATTACTTAAAGATATTTCATATTTTAGCTGGTATTTTGGCACCCTTTTTAAGAGGAACCTGCTTTTGATGTGAGGGCAGGGGGGGTCCTCTTCTTCGGTGTTTTCATAGTTGGTATTGCTAAACAACATCGATCTGTTTCGTCCTTAAACTAATTTCCCCTCTGCTGAAGTTAAATATGGTCATGTGACTATGCTGTTACGTTTGCTTGGTTAAACATGGTAGAGCCTGGCGGAGTTCTGCATCAAAATAAATGCGCCTTAGCAGAGACAGAAAGACGCTTACTTACGTGGAGGGAATTTATTAAGTAACGAAGTAACGACTTAACTGTTACCTAATGTAGCGGAGTGAAAGTACCTTTTTTCCATCACAAATTTACTCAAGTAAAAGTAAAAGTATAGGGATTTTAAAATACTCCTAGAAGTACAAAATTTCCTATAACTTACTCAAGTAAATGTAATGGAGAAAATGTACCCCGTTACTACCCACCTCTGAGCCTAGATAGGAGCAGAAGGTTAAATAGGTAAAAATGACTCTACACATTTGGATGTTGACAGCTGAGTACAGAGGCGACTAGCACTTCTTTTGCTTTTTGCTTTCTTAAATGTGCTGTTATACTGCTTCTGGGATTCTATCTGATTAGCATACTTTGTCAGATCTGCATACATCTGCTCAAAAGTCAGCCAAAAGGAAGGAATTGTTGCTGATTTAGCAATTTGTTACGTTGCAAAAAATAGCTCCAGTTTGGTAGAATGTGCCAAAAATGAGCAATGTGTTCTGTAGTAAATGAATTTGGTGAAAGAGTTTCTCTACATCTACCTCGTTGTTATGCTGTATGTAATTTTGACTGTAACTTTGTCTCATGCGTTAAAGTCTCAGGTATGCTATTGAACGAGAATGGTGTTTTTTTCACTGAACTGTGGTTCTGATTACAAACTTTAAGAAAGGTTCATATTTATGAACTGTAATCTAAAATGCATCACAGTATATATCCTTCCATCCATTATCTGCATCGCTTGTCCTCAGTAGGGTTGCCGAGGTGCTGGAGCCCATCCCAGCTATCTTCAGGAAGTGAGCAGGGAACACCCTGAACTGGTTGCCAGCCAGTTGCAGAGCACAGAGAGACAGACAATGCACTCGCTCATTCACACCTAGGGAGAATTTGGACCGGCCAATTAACCTGACATGCAATATTTTTGGAATATGGGAGGAAACCTGAGTGCCTGGAGAAAACCCACGCAAGCACCGGGGAGAACATGCAAACTCCCCAAAGGAAGGCTGGTAGCTGGATTTGAACCCATGACCTAAGAAATGTGTGGCAAACGAGCTACCCACTCAGCTGACATGCTGCTCAGAGAATATATTGTCGCAGAAAATTTGTCAAAAAACACAGATAAAAGGAAAGTCATTTTTCCATATTTTCTGGCCGTATTTAGAGGTTTATCTTCTCCAACAGAGGTCATTCAAATGTCAAGTCAAGCTTTGCAGGTTCTTGATAACAATCTTTTTAAATCGCCTGTGCTGAAGAAAGTGGGACTCAAACACGCAGAATTGCCCACTTCAGATTTAAACTGTAAATATAAGTTCAGCATCGTTGGGGGAACTCACTTGGGGTTTTCAGCCATTCATTGGAGAACTTGTCCTCCCATTCCCCATTAAAAGTGAGGGATTATAGCAGTGACACACGCAATGTTTAAGTCGATACAAATGAATCTTGATCTTTTTAACACTGCTGTTGTCCGAACACAAAGCCTCATTGTAAGCTGCGTCCTTTCCCATTGAGCAGACTAATATGCCCTACTGGAAATTTGAAGGTCAGCGTCTCTGGAGGGTGGTAAATACCTAACACGACACTAATTCTACTTCTTTTTCATTAATATAAGTGGCAAAAGTGAGAGAAAATACGCTACATTCCCTGGAACAAACAATGAATTCCCAATAGGATGCATTGCTGTTATCTTTGACAATTGGTTGTTTGCTTTATCAAAACACCGTTGTCTTGCATTGACTCTATGGCAGAGCTTGATTTGAAAAAGGACTCAAGTTACCCTTGGGTATGCTGGCTCATCTGGTAGGGTTGGTTGTGGGTTTGAACTTTTGACCAGGCCGCAAATAATGAATCATTAGTAAATCTTCATATAGCGTTATCAATATGTGAAAATGAAGATGGCTTAAACCACATTGGGTTTATTGAAGAACTATGGACTATGAAGTCAACCTTGCTTTTTGGATCATCACAGTACTCAATATTAAGTAACAATGCAACTTAGTGACAATCTTGCTTAAATTGAAATTCTCCCCTAAAGTCAAGGGTGCCTTGACCAAACACATGAGGATTTGTGATTGATTGTCCTCAGTTTGGCCAGCAGATCTCAGAGGAAGAAAACGAACATTACCTCTCACAGCCACAAGATGATCATTGAGAACGGCTTGTTACTGGAGCACGATCTTTGCTGGTCCGACACAATTGTCAGGATTATGAGCATCCCTTTCTGTTGCAACAACCTATTTGGGCTTTAGGAGGCTGTTTTTGGAGGGAGGTCAACACTCACACCCGAACAACCTTGGAACAGTGACAGAAGAAGTACGCCTACTCGATCTGCATCAGCCTCCACACGAATATGCATTCGCATCACATTCTCATCCTAAATTCTGAGCTCATGCCTAATTTTTCACGAAAACTAAGTAGCGTGAGCCAATATGAAGCAGGACCGAGGTTTTATTTGTCCTCGTCATCTTGCACGTGGAAGCTTTCTCAGGCTCCAACTCAAACCACAAGACATCAATAGTAATTGTGTGGCGCAGCCTCAGTAGGCACTGTTTGTGCAGTGTCTAATGGGATATGATATCTGCTTTTGAGCTGAATGAAAGCGGATATTAAAGAGCATTGTTTATTATTTTTCATTTTTAGGTTGACAACTGGAACAAATAGTACAAACCCCACTATGGCTCTTAGAGGCCCATCCACTCATGTAAGCAGCTCACAGCCACAGTACAATATGTCTGACGTGTTAGTGTGAGCCTTGTGTTGTTTCTCAGAAAACGCTCACACACACAGCAAAATCTTGTGCCCTGTTATCTAACTCAAAGTCATAAGCCTGAAATGTCTACCTTATGCTCACTATTACATAAAGGTCTAAAATAATAGACCGAATTACTGCATAATAAAAGGATCAAGAGGACAATGTAGCATGTGGACTGGTCACTGGTGAGATAAACTACACTTCTTGCACTGGACTGGTTGACAGTCATCCAGTTTCGTTAAGTTTACTAGTGAAATGAAGCCAATTCCAGGAGACTTAAAGCAGGGCAACCAATGGTTTTTGCCATAGGTCATGTCAATAATTTTTATTTCTATACGACGTTTGGGTCACAGATGAGGTGGTTGCTTTGTCAAATGACTTTCAATGAGGAAATCAAGAGAGTTCCTGGACTGGTCATCAACCAATCACAGGACACAAACGGCCATTATTGCACGCCTTTAAAGCAGTGGAAAATTTCGAATCTTCAATTAAAGCATGTTGTTAAAGTTTGGGAGTAAGGTTGGATTTGGGAGTAAGTTTGAGTACAAAGGTGCTAACCACAACACACCGACACACACAGTTTTTCTCCATCGTATTACTGTGTTGATACCATTTTTTGCAAGCTGTCCCCATTAAAACGTACCTTTGTATAGATGTAGGTAATCAAGAAAGGATGATGGTGCAAAATAATTGTAGAGCAGTGTTCATCAACCAGTATGAGGGGGGAACCTTATCTATTGTTTGAGTTTGTCTGGTATGACACAAGAAATTGTCCAACTTTATATAACTGGTGACAACAAATTAATAATTATTGTAGAAATACCTATGTGGTCTTAGAGTTTTCAGCAAAGTAGCTGTAGTATTCTTCTGTATCAGAAGGTGTCAATAAACGACTGTATTTAATTTTTGTTTGGAAGGAAGTGTGGCTAAATTATTTTGTTTATGGGCTTCAGCAGACCCCTGTGAGAGTAAAAGGTTGGATAATGAATTAATTTGTTTGTTTGAAAATGCTTATATTCACCCTGTAATAGTCTTACACATCACACTTTTGGCTTATCTGCTGTCTATTTTGACAATCTAAACAAATTCATACAAAATGGTACAAAGCACAACATATTCCCAAAATGGGTTTTACTTCTAATACACTCAACCTGCTAATTACAAAAATAATGGTTTATGATTCGTTTTTTTAAGTTAAGGGGCCACCAATCTGTACAACCAAAATAAAAATTGGTTCATATAAAATGTATTTAAACATTTACTGGGGGAAAAAAATAAACAACTATTTTTGTGTAAGACTCTAAAACTATCTGATTTTAAAACGCACTAGCTATACATATCAGGGGCAGATAGGCTTGCCTGTGAAATTATTAATGCGTCCACGTACCAATTACTCTAGAAAATATGTTGCAGGAGAAGCTAACCTAAAAATTGTCGAAGTAATTGCCCTGAAATTATAGTATACAAAAAATACCTTGATCAACCACGTTGGGTAACAGTCAGGTTTACATGACAAGTAACGAAAAAAATAACAACATAGACTTTTTATTTCCCCGTTGTCATGTCACCTTTCTGATATTAAGTCTTGTTTATATGTGGATCTCATATGTTTCATATTACACACTCGCATTGAAGGCTAAGGGGGTGGAGGAAGAAAGAGACAAAATTAGAACAAGATTCAGGAGGAGGGGGTTCCCTCTACAAAAGAGAAAAACATAAATAGACGTGATATGTCACAACACTGTGTGTATGTGTGGAAACGTTTGCCACAATTGCTTACCGTTTGGAAGTTTATGAGTGTTCTCTATTAGCCATGCAAAAAGGCTGGCAAAGTTGCAGTTGCACACCCAAGGGTTACCCTCAAGCCTCACCACCCGCAGGGAGGGCAACTGACTTAGAGCTCCCACCTTGAGGCTTGATAGCGCATTACGCTCCAGTTCCAATTCCCTGAGTGAGGTGAGGCCCAGGAAGGCGTCTTCGCTCACCATACTCAGATAGGGGTTGTTACCCAGTCGTAGTTTGATCAAGCTCCGGGACTCCCCGAACGTCCCCGTGGGGATTTCAGTCAAGTTGTTGCTGCCTAGGTCTAGAAAGACCAGCCTTGAGGAGGTGCTGAGCGTCCCCGGTTCGATGTATGACAAAGTGTTGTTCCGTAAGTCCAGGTAAACCAAGTCACTGTAGAGAACTAGGAAGTCAGATGGGATGCGGGGTATACCGTTGTCGGCCAACAGGAGCCGCCGGACGTCCAATGGGATCTCATTTGGGAGATGAGCCAGTCCACGGCCGCTGCAGTCCACTGTATGGGGGTCTGGGCACAGGCAAGATGTTGGGCAGTTCTCCCCCCGGGTCCAGAACATACAGATAAGCACCATTAGGATTGGCTGAAGCCAACAGACACATGGCAACATGGTCATAAAGGATGGGCTTGGGGAAAGAGGGTGAATAGGGTAAGGGTCAGAGGACGGGAAATTGGGTCGAGGGTGGGGATTGGGTGAGTGAAAGGGGGATCAACCACGTTAATGCAACATGCCAGAATCTGGTACGGCTCAGGGGCTGACGGCGCAGCGACGAGGATGTCCCGGAGCTCATTTAGACATCAGAAAAGGTGAAAACACTTGAGCAGAAGCACAGACCAGGGATGTTTGGGATGGTATACTTTAAAGGTGGAAGGGAGGATAAAAAGGGGGTCCTCTGAGCATCTGGTAGCGGTCACCAAGAAGGTCTGGGACGCCGAGATGGGATTCAAGCATGGCAAATCTCTGCGTCCCCCCATCGGTCCATTAGTGAGCGGGAAAAGCCTTTGTGACCACACAGAGAATCCCACGGAACATCGCTCGAGCGTGGCGTAAGATTATCCCCCCACCCTCTCCCTCCCCGACACACCACCCCCAACCTTTTATTATAAATAGTGTGATGATTCCCCAGCAGAGCTCCCAGCATGCACACCAACCCTCCTCCAAAAAATAAATGACAACCCAGCTGTCCTCTTTAAGTCCGGAATTAGTATCCAAACGGAAGCATGATGCGTGCGAAAAAGACACATGCACACACAGCAGAGCTGTGCAGCTGCAACGTCTGCCTCCGACTGTGGCACGACTCAACGCGTAGCCTCAAAACAATCCCATCCTCCTTCCGTGGAGGCGTGTCCTAGCCGTGTAGTCAACACATGATGTCACTTCCTTAACGTTGTGACAACTTATACCCATCATTGAAATCTGACAAACAGGATGCAGGTGCCATTTTGTTGACCTCAACCAGTGATTTACATGGGAAAGATGTCCTCTTGATAAATTATGAAGTTCTAATTAGATCCTAATTATAACTTTCTGTATGAATTTCAAAGGGTTATACTTTTTGTAACACATTTTTTTAAAAATAATCAACTCAAGCACACACAATGGACGGATGCCTCATAATCCTTTTTTTTGCGACTTGGATGAGTTAATTGTGAATTGGGTATGTATTCAAATAAAAAGAAGAAACACACACACACAAACACACACACTGCATGCACACGCACACAGCAATCAAATTAATCGATTTTAGTGGTAAATTCTAGTGCTGTTGTTTTTTGTTTTGTTTTTTAAAAACGTTTAACATAATTCGCCTTAAAAGACAATAAAAACTCCTGGCAAGAGCACTTGGAGGCTCTCAGCCCAGATGTGCAAGAGCATGATTTGTTTATCTGCACTTTGTGTACTGATTTTGGCTGCAGGTTACTCATTTTGAGCAATTTACTGAGTATTTGGTTGCATTTATTGAGCCAGTATTTTTCAACCACTGTGCCGAGACACAATAGTGTACTGTGAGACCTTGTCTAGGAAATCATTGTACTCTTTGCAAAAAACATAATTGTGCACTCTTTTTTTTCCAATGATAAGTCAAGTTACCGGAACATTCATCCCTACCAGTAGGTGGCCGCAGATTATTTTGATATTTTATTTATTTCATATACTAATTCCAACTACTGCTAAAAGTCACCCCCTGAGCATTTTCTTTGTATTAAATCTCCTAGGTGGCAAAGGGAGATCCACTGTAAAGGGTGTGGGTATCAAAGAACACCAACCTGATTTGCCAAAAGTTACAATTATGTAAATAGTGCATAGTACTTAAAACAAGATAAAAGTAGAAATAATGACCTGGCAATCTCCTTTACAGGTGTTCATTATCAAAAACAAAATACACTTATCATGCACCCAAGTGTGATTAACATAGTCACACACAAAGATGCAAGTTTAAAAACAAAATGACTCTAAAGCAAATATGCTGTAGTCAGCCGTGCTAATGGCCACCATTGGACTTGGTGACTTTAGTGTTTTCTGTCACAGGGTAACTAGTTAAACTAAGATAGCCCCAAAATTTGCTAGTATCTTTTGTGCAGTGACGGTGTCATGATTGGCAAAATGAAGACACCTGGGGCAATCGTTTGACGCGCAGGAGCGCCCTCTCTGATTGGCTGGCACTCTCCTCTTAAGCTGTCAGCGCCCAGAGGAGAGTGTCAGACCGTCCTTGTGTCTCTGTGTGTTTTGCCAGATTCCAGTACCAAAGACCTCTCCTGTTTGGTTCCTGCCTGCCTTCGGTTTCGACCTGTTTCTGCCCCACGCTTACGACCTGCTCCCCTGCCCTGGCCATCGACCTGCCTGCTAAGCCGTATTGATTCTGCCTACCTGTCCAGAACTGCCATTTCGTCCAACGCTGCTAGCGACCGACAATCATCGGCTTCCTAAGCAAGCTGTCAGCTCAATCCAATAAAGATTCCTTTAAAACAAATGCAATTGGGTCCGAGATTCCATTCTGGTTCCTGACAGACGGATAGCTTGGTATTGTCGGCCAGCTACCTCTCAATATCATGTATTGTAGAATGAATAGTTAAAGTATATTTCTTAATATGAAAGACGAAGCAATTAGGTACTTGTGTGCTTTACATTATGCAACAAAATGAACTTTTCACAAGTCAAAAGTTCGCCTGAGATTAGATTCCCAAACCTCGCTGGAGAAATCTGGACTAATGCTCATCGGACGCCTGCTGCCCGACCCGGTTGCGTTTTCTTTAATCAACTGTATGGAACTCTCCTGTGACGCGTATTCCGCACATGATGTGCATTTTTATTGCCTCTCTGAGCAGTTAATATGGCCGACATTTCTTTGGTAGCAAGGTCACTTTGGTCATCCAGCTTTCTGCTTGCTGTGTAGAAAAGTAAGACCAATTAAAAAGGTGGCGGAAGCAGTTGCATGCCCCGTGCTGTCACAAACTTGAAAGGAACTAAAAAGGCAGTCGAGAGACCTTGCAGAGTCTCATTTTGGGAGAGCGGCAAGAGAGTTTTCTCAGTAGCAAAGCAGTTGTTAGGTCTGCCAGTCGTGGCACACAAGCTGCATTTTAATAGGATTCCTTTCAAGCTGGCCTGCGCCATGCTTCGTCTGCGAGTCCACTTCACATTAGAAGGCTTCAATTAATCAAAAAGAAAAAAATCTCAGAACCATGTCAGAGAAGCAAGGCTGTCTTTCTGCATGATAACAAGCCTTATCTTGAAGCTGAGGGATTCCGCTCACGCTTATATGGAATACACCATGAAGGCATCTCTGCACATCAAAAATAGGATCTGTGGGCTCTCCGTAAGAAAAGCCCAATGATGAATGGATATATGTCAACAATTATATCATATTTTATAAAGATCTTTTGCCATAATATTTCAATCTGATCATATGCAGTAATTAATTTGATTTTGATTGATATATGACATTTTGCCCAATTTAAGTGAACATAATTTTATTTCCTTCAATTATTTAAAAAAATCTGACATGCAATGGTACGGGAGTCTGCAAAAGGTTCGTTTCTCTCGACCCCAAAAAACTGTTAAGCTTTGAGGCACAGTATGTTTTAATGTTTGTTTTAGTCATCTACAATATTAACATACAGTAGAACCTCGGTTTTTGAACGCCTCTCAGTTCGAACAAATCGGAGTCCGACCAAAAATTTAGAGAAATTCTTGCTTCGCTGTTCGGTCAAAAAATCGGAGTTCCAACGCCGGTAATGCATGAGTGCGTACGCTAGGGTGCGATGCTGAGCGGCGTACGGGTGTAGATCGCTCTTTTCGTGACCAACTGTTATCGCGTGCGGACGTGCTTCGTTTAAAATAGGTGTACCAAGTGTTTTAGCCCCTTATTATGCCTCCGAAGAAAGTCAGTGCAAGCAGCAAAGTTGCTACAGGTGAAAAAAGAAAAGTAGTGCATACAACTATTGCATTTAAGAAAGAAATAATAGCAAAATTTGAAGGAGGTGTGCGAGTGTCTGATCTTGCCTGCGCCTTCTGCTGACCACCACAAAGGTAAGAAATCCTATTCATAATTCTTTTCTTTATCCTTTTTTTAAATTTTTACACGTTCATGTTAGCGTAATCTTTCGTACGGAAGATTACGATAACGCGAACGTACGATTAGCCTGGGTTAGCTTTAAGTTTACGTTAAACGTTCAAGGAAAACATTCAGGGTGTTGGAACGGAGCCCAACTTTCAGGGTGTTGGAACGGAGCCCCCTTTCCAATGAACCGCTCACCACTTGTTGTGGAGACCAGGGTGCTAAATGACTTGTAAACGACCTGATTTTTTTATTTTTACACGTTTATGTTAGCGTAATATTTCGTACGGAAGATTACGATAACGCGAACTTACGATTAGCCTGGCTTAGCTTTATGTTTACGGTAAACATTCAAGGTAAACATTCAGGGTGTTGGAATGGATTAAAACGATTTACATTATTTTTAATGGGAAAAATGATTTCGGTGATCAAACAAATCGGTTTTCGAGCAGGGTTCTGGAACGGATTATGGTTGAGAACTGAGGTTCCACTGTATATGCCAACCTTTTCAGATTAAAAGCGGCAGCAATAACATGTGCTTGTTTAAAACTGACAAACTTTTATCAAAACGGAAAATTTAATATGATCAATGGAGCAGTTTATTTACGCACAAAGTCTTACTCCAAAATAAAACAGCCGTAGACTAAAATACTAGTCAAGAGTCAAGATTTTGTTGTTGTTTAAATTTGAAAAAGCTGTATATTTTTTAATTGCTGGGCATTTTTAATGGGAGAAAGCTAGTAGTCGAACTCATAAAGCAGTAGTGATGGTGAATATGTGTCATTCTAAGGTACCGTATTTTCATGACCATAGGACTCACCGTGTCCCCATAGCTGGTTCTATTTCTGTTTTTACACATGCACAGCCCGCCTCACAACGACATAGTATACAAGTCTGCGCATTTAAAAATACAGCGAGAGAAAAACCTAGTTTGATTGATTGTGGTTTATTTAAGTTATTGATTCCAAAGTAAGACACACGGATAAAAACTTGTCGGAGTTCGCTTTCACCTACCTTTACTTGCGAACCATCGATCCATTATTCATCAATTTTCTCTTAGCTGCTCGGTTTCCATGTTCTTCCACGTTGCGTAAAAATCCACACAATGGCAGACAAAAACGTGGAAAGTATTCAATGGATGGAAAGTGAGGTATCGGATTTAATTGTCCTCAGCTACATCACACACAGGGTGCACTGCATGATAGAGCGCGCCGAAAATCAAAGACTTACAGTAAATTCCAGACTTTAAGCCGCTACTTTTTCCCCAAACTTTCAACCCTGCGGCTTATTTAGTGATGCGGCCAATTTATGTAATTTCTCTAACGGCCTCCAGCGGCGCTCGAGTACAAAAGGTAAGATTTAGACCGGTGGAATATATGCGCCGGGGAAGACTGCAACTTCACTAAAACTGGCCGCATGCGAAAGGCAACTTTTTTGCAAGTCTGCCAGTGGATCCTGACAGCGTGGGGCAGCATCAAAAAAATCCACCATCACCAACGGGGTCCGAAAAGCCGGTCTGCTGCGTGCCGGAGAGGCGGGCACAGAATCAGGAGTGGATGAAAGTTCCAGCGACAGTGACAGCGCGAGTCCGGCTGCGGAAGCGTGGGACGACGTCTATATGACAAAGTTTCTTTCCGACACCGAGGAAGACGACTTTGATGGCTTCAGTTGTAAGGAGGAAGATGAGGACGGTTTACGGTGATTTTTACAAGTACGGTACGTATTTTTAACAGACCCGTTTACTGTGTTGCGAGCGTGTTGCGAGCGTGTTGCTAGCGTGTTGCTACCATTAACGGGCACCGTTTGGGATGAAAGTTATATAATTAGTATTATTATTAAAGCTTTGAAAACTCTCGGTGTACCGTCTTTCTTTGTAAATATGTGTAACCCATGTGAAATGTGTATTTGCAACTGTATATTATTGTAATGTATTTATTTGTATTTATTTGAGACACTTATTCTGATGTGTTTTGCGAATTAAAAAAGAGGGGCGGAGCAAATGCGGGCTGACGGGAAGTGGGGTAAAGGTGAGTGAGACCTGTTTGTTGTCGCGGCGGACAATAGTGGATATATATTTTTCCCACCATTACCTTTGGAAATATAGATTTTTTTCCCTTGGATTACTTTCAATGGGTACCCGGACTCTGCAGGTCTGCATCAAACCTTAAGTACCGGTATCATTTTCCGTTCATTTTGCCAGCTGTGATTTTTGGACTGTGTACTTCAATGAAGGACATTTAGTCTCAACCACGGGACTTGAAGTCGGGTTTGGATCAATTTTATGTTTGTGTTACAATTTTTTAATGTGGGCGCATGCGGCTTATCTACAGGTGCGGCTTGTGTATGTACAAAATCGGTTTTCCTCTTAAAATGTGGTGGGTGCGGCTTATAATCAGGTGCACTTTATAGTCCGGAATTTACCTATATGCGCGCCTTATGGCTGTATTTGTGAAAATACGGTAGTCAGAAATGGTGCACTCACGTTATTAGAACCTTCATTTTAGGATTGACAGATGATTAATTTGCTTGAATATATATTTCTATGAGAAAGTGGCAGTGTTATTTACGTCTACAATTTCACAAGGGTATATGTGAGGATAAACAAGTGGATGGTAAGACAACTAAAATTTAAAGAAAATAACTGGATGAACAACACTAGATACAAAAGGCACACTTTCTTACTTGTAATTGACAAGAAATTGATCTATCACAACCAACTTTACACAGTTCAAACAATTTGTCCTTGCAGGGAAATGGACAATTTGGAGTGTTCTATCATCCTAACATCCCGTTTGGAATGCAGGCAGAATCTAAGATTGGTTTAAGATAAAGGTGTCCCCTCCAAGTTTGTCTTTTCTTTTTAAAAAAATCATTAATCACTACCTTTCTCTTCACTCCTTCCTCCTCCGACGACCTTCATCTAATCACATTTAGGAAGCGTGAATCGGCTTTGCAGCTGATTGCTTTTTTCCCTGCTCAAAGATTGACAGCAGATTGTACCCCCGTCACCATTACTGATAATATGGCTTAAATCTTGCTAGCTAGTTATATAATCCCATGGGAGGAGAAAATCTGTGAAGGTAGAGTTTAATGATTTTATTTAATGCAAACCCCGAGGTCTAGACAGCAATTGGGATAGACAGTCAGAAGTGCCAGATCACAACTCCTTTACTTGAAGAGACAGTGTATAAAATATGGTGATATAAATTCATCCATCAATTTTATGCACTGCTTATGCTCACTTGGGTCGCGGGGGTGCTGGAACACATTCCAGGCCTCTTCAGGCAGTGGGCAGGGGATACTCACACCGAGGGACATTTTAGACCTGCCAATCAACCTACTATGATTTTTTTTTTAATCCGGAAGGAAACCGGAGTGCCCGGAATAAACCCACGCAGGAACAGGAAGAACATGCAAACCCGGCACAGGGAGGCAAGAAGCTGAATTCGACCCGGGTCCTCTATGCCAGTTATTGGTCCATCTAAATGGAGTGACTTGTTCTCAAAAATGGCTCTGGACATTGACAAATGTAATATCACCCAGAGTGACTCAGTCAAAAATTTAGGTGACATATTTGACCCTGATCCGCCTTCGCTCTGTATTTGCTCTGAAAATGCTGGTCTACTAGTGATCCCAAGAGCCAAAAAAAGATCCACAGGTTCGAGAGCGTTCTCCATTCGAGCCCCGGGGTGCTGTGGAATTCTCTTCCCCCTGAGATTCGATCTGCAACTTCAGTGAACATGTTTAAATCTCAGCTTAAAACACACTTCTATTTTTTAGCATATGAATAACCTATATTTTATGTTGACAATATCTATGTATTATTTGCCCTCATGTAGGTTTTAGATCAGGTGATGGTGTCATAATAGTCTGTGGTTTGCAATAATCTGTGGTCTGTGCAGCCCTTTGAGACTCTTTGTGATTAAGAGCTATACAAATAAACATTACTTGACTTGACTTAAACTGTGGGGCTGACACACTTACCACTCAGTCGCCGTGCTGCCCAGGTGACATAGTGGGGAAATAATATAATGCAACAACCCAAGGTCAATGGGCGTGCATTTTGAAGCAATAATGAATTGGTAATGGGCTGTGTGTCATTTATTACCGAGCTGCGGGTCATCTGCTCAGAAAGATGAAAAATTTGAATTGGTTTTTTCTTACACTCTATTTATTTGTGTACACACTTTTTTTTACCCCAAAATAAACCAAAGCTTGGGTGCGCACTTACGTATTTGAGCAATGATTCATCAGTTGGTAATTACCTCTAACCACACTTGTTCAGCATTGGATGCCACAGGAATCAAGTCTGAATCACCGCCAGAGCACCGAAATTCTAGTCTACTGGGACAAAAAAGTAATACAGTGGAACCTCGGTTCTCGACCATAATCCGTTCCAGAACCCTGTTCGAAAACTGATTTGTTCAATCACCAAAATCGTTTTTCCCATTAAAAGTAATGTCAAATCGTTTTAATCCGTTCCAACAACCTGAATGTTTACCATGAACGTAAACATGAAGCTAACCCAGGCTAATCGTACGTTCGCGTTAGCGTAATCTTCCGTACGAAAGATTACGCTAACATGAACGTGTAAAAAAAAAAAAAAGATTATGAATAGGATATCTTACCTTTGTGGTGGACGGTGTGGAGAGAAAAATCATAAAAAGTTTTTCCTCTTCCAAAACTTGCGACAGTTGCTTGCTTATAGCGCTAACTTCCATAGCCGCATCACTTGATTTCACAGCCTCCTTATTCTTTACTATCGTACTGATAGTAGATTTAGCCATGCTGTATTCACTAGCAAGATCGGAAATTCGTACACCTCTTTCATATTTAGCTATTATGTCTTTCTTAAAGGCAATAGTTTTACGAACAACTTGTCTTTTTTCACCTGTCCTGCTTGCACCGACCTCCTCCGGAGGCATAATTAGGCGCTAAAACACCCGTACGCCGCTCAGCATCGCACCCTAGCGTACCGGCGTTCGAACTCCGATTTTTTGACCGAATAGCGAAGCAAGAATTTCTCGAAATTTTTGGTCGAACACCGATTTGTCCGAACTGAGAGATGTTCGAAAACCGAGGTTCCACTGTAGAGGGAAAAGCATTAGATGTTATCTCATCCCCGTTGTAAAACACTGTAATGGAACATTATAGGTAATAGTTCATCCAAAACCATGCTGTACAACGTGGTACAGAGAGTAAAAATAGTGGTTATGATGAGATAAAAGCTAATGCTTTTGCTATGTCATCCAGATCCCCAGTGGTGTAGTGATTACACAGTGGATTTCAGCTTAATAATATTGGTATTATTGTTATTGTTATTATTTTTAATGTTATTATCAGACAGGGCCCCGAGAATATTGTCAGACATTTAAACGATCCGTGGTATGGAAAAGATTGCGGATCACTGTTTTAATAGCCATACAGTGTAACCTCCGTTCTCGACCATAATCCGTTCTATTTCTTTGTACGAAAACCGACTTGTACGATCACCGAAGCCGTTTTTTTCCCATAAAAAGTAATGTAAAATTGTTTTAATCCGTTCCAACACCCTGAATGTTTATCTTGAATGTTTAACGTAAAGCTAACCCAGGCTAATCGTATGTCCGTGTTAATATGAACGTGTAAAATAAAAAAATCAGGTCGTTTACACGTCATTTAGCACCCGGGTCCCCACAACAAGTGGTGAGCGGTTAAAGGATAAAGAAAAGAATTATGAATAGGATTTCTTACCGGTCGGCAGAAGCCATGCTGTATTCCTGAAAGAAGGGAAACTCGCACACCTTCTTTATATTTTGCTATTATTTATTTCTTAAATGCAATAGTTGTACGCACTACTCCTCTTTTTTCACCTGTAGCAACTTTGCTGCTTGCACCAACCTTCTTCCGAGGCATAATTAGGGGTTAAAACACTCCCTTCACCGCTTTTGAAAAACGAAAACAGAAAAGGAGTGCGCGTTGCCGTGACAACAGTTCTTCACAGCGTCGCCCCTAGCGTACCGCGTTCGAACTCCGATTTTTGGAACGAAAAGCGAAGCAAGAATTTCTCGAAATTTTTGGTCGAGAACCGATTTGTTCGAACTGAGAGGCGTTCGAAAACCGAGGTTCCACTGTATTGTCTTCCATATTTGTCATATCAGTAGCTGGGTTTTAAAATGCATGAGTATTTATTGAAATATAGGAAAAACGTTCAAAAATATATTTCTGTTATATTCTATTTTTTATTTTTTGTTATTTCCCAAGTCCCACTACAGATGAAAAAGCTGCCCCCATTAAAACAACAAAACAGACTAAAGCCAACTGTTATCGTGATCTGACAATTCTGGCAGAGTCAATGTCAAACCCAGCAGTTAGCCTTAACCCAGCATGACAGTTCACGCCTGCTGTAATTAAGCTCCACCCATCCATTATTGATGAATGTCAGCGCAGCATGATGTTGACGCGTGTGCTGTAGTCTTCTCGGCACAAGGTGGAGAAAAAGAATGAATGCGGTGGTTGTGGAAACAGACTGCAGGGACGCAAAGAGGAGCCGGCCGCAAATGTCACTTTGCCCCTTTCGACGTTTCCGAGAAGGAAGCAACGGCATGCTGAAGACGCAGCAGCAGCAGTGAGAGCAGCTGTTGTGTCTTTAAGCCTGTGACATTTAGGAAATGTGGGCACCTTGACCCCCTGGAGGCCATACTTCTTTGACGGGGAGTTGCTGAAGATTAGCGTGAAGCCTGGAAGTGATTGATTTAGCGTCATTTGACACCAAGATTCCACTCCTGCGGGCAACTCTTTGAATATTTTGAAGAGTCTTGCAGTCAGCCAAAAATCGTAATATTTCTTTTTTAATTCTTGAAGAATTGAGAATTTTTCTCCCTCGTGGTTGTGTAACATCTGGGTTGTGAGGCAAGACGAGTAAAACAAATGCGCGAGTTTAGCAGGTCAGTTGAGGTTTTTGTTACGATTACAGCAGTGGATGGCAACCATAACCACCGCGGATTGATACCGGGCTGTGGGATGTTTGTTACCGGTGATGGAATTTATACATTTGACTACAAAGGATTTTATACGAATGAATACAAGTTACATTTATTGAGTGCAATGAAGATTTTCACAGAGTAGGCTTTAGTTCAATGACAGGTAACGCTGTTCCGAACGCAGAATATTTTTTCTAGTTCTGTTGATAACAGGACTCTGACGGATGATTGTTTTGAGAAACGCTCTCCGTTGTTTTGAGGAACCACAGACATCGGGACGCTCATTTCTGAGATTGTGAAGCTCACATTGGGCTTAATTGGCGTGCCCATGGGAGGAGCCGGCACACCATCTTGCGGTGAGACGTGGGCCAAGAAGAAAAGAGCTAGAGGACTTCAGAGGAGGCTTCCCAGAGATTTGACGATGGTAATTCGGCCGTTTACGATGGAGTTCACTTAGTTAAATTGCTAATGAAATTAAATCTGCCCCCTTGTGAAAATGTCGGCTTTTTTTTGTTCATCTTTTCCATCAAGAAAAAAGCGCGCATACATTGTTGGGTGAATGTAGGTTGTGTTTGGTTAATGGAGTCAGATAACTAATTCGAACAATTTGGTAAACAGTACATTTTTATATTTAATTCCCAACACCGGGCTGTACAAAATAAAAATATTTTCCATATTTTTTGCTTACCGTCTATAGCGATGTACTTAAATAACGTGCGTTGTACTGAGGTTTTATGGTATTTTATCACCTTAATTGAACAATATCGCCAATCTCATTTACTCAGCTTTGGATACAAAGGGTATCGAACCTGAATCACAGCGTTGAGAGCGTCAAATCCAGGTCACTAGAATTGTAAATGTCAGAGAAAGAGGCATTCGATTTGATCTCTTGTAATAGAGCATCTTGGGAAAGAGTTCATTCAAAACAGCGCTGTACAATTTGGTACCATGAGTAAAAATAGTTTGATGATGATGTCATCAATGCATTTTTCTATGTCATCTAGATCCCTAGAGAATACACAGTGGATTTGGTCCTAGTATTAATAACATTATTTTTATTATTTCTAATGTTATTTTTTGGTTAGGCCGTGAGAATGTAGTCCGGACGTTCTGTGGTACAGAAAATGATTCCAACCAATGGCTTTCCTATAATAATATTAATAAACAAAATATATACATACTGCATTACGGTGTGGCATGCTGGGTGCACGGCAGCAGACAGGAAAACACTTCAGAGGGTCATCAACACAGCCCAGAGAATCGTTGGTAGCTCTCTACCCAGTCTGGAGGACATTGCCTGCTCTCGCTACCTCAGCAGAGCAGAAAACATCATTAAGGACTTTTCTCACCCCGGCCACCACATCTTTGACCTGCTGCCTTCCGGCAGGCGCTACAGGTCACACAAAACAAAAACAAACAGACTCAGAGACAGTTTCTTCCCCATAGCCATTACCACCCTTAACACACACCGCACAAAAATCTGAAACCCTTGCAAACACACTACCTCATACAGATGTAAAATTGTATACATGCCTATGCTCACTGTGCACAATGTTGCCCAATTTTGCACTACCGCATATTGCACTAAAACGATCCCAAAACTGTATGTAACATCCTACATGCCCACATTTCTTGAGTAAATATTGTGTAAATTATAACTTTTATCTTCCTTGTTCCTTTATATTGTGTAAATTATAACCATATCTTATTTGTTCCTTTATCTTCTTTGTTTTCTTTTTCCTCACTGTTAAATGTGAACCTGGAGTGCCACGCCCAATTTCGTTGTCACAGTATGTTCAACCATTTTGTAACAATGACAATAAAGGTATATTCTATTCTATTCTATTCTATATTCCGGGCATGTGAGTACAAAACAAGGCTTTATGGTTTCACATTAGTCAATCAGTGGAAAAATCCATGCTTCACAACAGTCATTTATCTGGACAGGGTCTGGCAGGTGGTGATAAAACTCAAGGACTTTTACCGTTTTTTCATGACCATAGGACACACCGTGTTAAACGATGCATTCTCCGTAGCTGGTTCTGTTTCTGTATTTAACACACACACAGAACACACCGCACGATAGGGTGCGGGTGCCCTCTGCAGCGGCCACCTTGCAACAACATAGCATACAAGTGTGCGTATTTAAAAATACAGTGAAAGAAACACTGAATTTAATTTGATTACAAAGTAAAACACACGAATAAAAACTTTTCAGCTACCTCCACTTGCGTAGCGTAGAAATCAACACACCATGGAGGACAAAAACACAGCATTCAATGGAGGAATAGTGAGCTTTTGGATTTAATTCATATTTGGGAGGACAACTCTGTTCAGCCTCCGGTAGCACAATCACTTTGCAATGACTTGATACATACACTACAGTGTTAGCATCCATGAGTACTTCCACAAGCAATGTATTGCGTGTGACGTGTCCTTTTCTGTGCAAGCATGGTAGCGTTCACACAGGAGACATGTAGAAGTCACATTTAGTTGGAAATGTAAAAAATCTCACAAAAGCATCGGATTCCCCCCAAAAATAAGAATTGAGTATTAAGCTCTGCAGTGTGAATGGCAGCCTTAGCTACGTCCGTTGCTTTATATCACACACAGGGCGCACTACACGATAAGGTGCGCCACACAATTTAAAGATATATGACACTTTTATGAGACTACGCATTATGGTCGTGAAAGCACGGTAACAGTAAGCTAAAAACACCGTGTGAAAAAACTGCACAGACTGAATAACAATGAAGGAACGAATGTATGAAAAGGTTATGTGATGATATTAAGAAAAAATAATTACACTGCTTGAATGCCTGTATTGAAAAAAACAGACATGACCTACTTTGGCTTAAAAAATCTTTAGCCAGGAGTGAACCATTCAACTGTTGATTGACACATTAGTCAAATCAGGATGAAAAAAATGTGTACGCAAACGGGATGCAAGTCGGTATCCATTTTCACGCGTAATTATCATGCACAAGTGCACAATCAATGACTGACTTCTGGAAAGAGAAGTCAGACATGTACAACTCCTTCACAATGTCTAAAAATTGGCCAAAGTATAATACACAGTTGCAAAGGTATTGGAGTTGTAAACTGGTCCTCTTCAAATGACCACTTTTGGAAACGCTTTGAGTTACCTCATGACAAATGTGTCCAATGTTAAGTTTTTCAGACTGTGATGACCTGGGACCAGGTAAGGCTTCATGCTGTTTTACAACTAAAATGACCATGCTACACTCTTTGCAGGCATGTAATTGCAAGTTAGATTACTGAATGTTAGTAGCACTTGCAGTGATTATTTCAGTTTGGGACAAAACTTCAGAGTGTTACCTTTTAAAGACCATAACCGTCCATATTTTCCAAACAGTTCAAGAACAGCATTTCATTTACTTTGGGTACTTCAATGACCTTCATGGCGGTTGTAAATTACTTGAAGAAGTCATCTTGAAGCAGGATTGTCAGGAAAGAATGAGGCCTGAATGCATAATAGAGTCAGTGTGGAAAAAGACTACTTAGTATTGGTGTCCATATACAGGCTTCTTCAAAGCAAAAAAAAAAAAAAAAAAAAAAGAAAAGTCCATGAAGCAGTCGCTCTATCCTGTGGTTTGGGTTCTGTGAGTTCCCCCTGTCAACGCTTGCCAGTCAGAAGTGGCAGCTCGTTAGAGCTGTGAGAGCTGCGATGTCAGCCTTCACATTTCTGATGATGATGACGACGCTAAAAGAATCAACAGATCAGCTCTGCTCACACGGAGATCGCTCAGCTGTCAGTTAAACGACGTTTGACAGTCACTCATATTTACTAAGAAACGTTCTGACCGTATTGGAGATATTACTGGACTGTTATCCACAAAGAGGGAACATTTTTATATCCTTCCCCGTGGTGAAGTCATCATCCAGCTTCAGCTCAATGACTTACTACAAAAGCTGGGGAGAGCAGTTCTGTTGATGACTTTATTACAATAAAATAATTGAATATAGTCTGGGCGTGGGAATAAGACATCGGAAAACTAGAGGGGAGGAATTTTCTCAGACATGCGTTTGAAAAAGCTGTCTCTAAACATAGTGGAATTTTCCAAAATTACTTTAAGTCTTCTGCCCCTTTAAAAGGGCCACACATCGGAGAGTAAAAAAGCGGCGATGGACTCGGAGAAATGCGTGTACTTACGTTGAGGGGATTTAAGTTACTGAGAAACGGCTTCAATGTAGCATAATGGAGCGGAGTAAGACATCCGTTTCTTTTTCACAAATCTATCTATCTATCTATCTATCTATCTATCTATCTATCTATCTACCTTGGTCATATCCCTCAAGAGGGGTGACCGACAGCATGACAAACACATACAATGACAAGGAAAATAAAAGGGAAAAAAACAGCAAAAAAAACACACAAAAAAATGTTGGACCATGGCCAACCCAAATGCCCAAACACCCAAACACCCAAACAAGTTAGGCACCTCGGCACCTAAGTTGGTCATCCTTTCGTCCCTCCAGATGAAATGGGACACCAGAAAGCGGCCATGTCACTCGGGTCAGGGTGACACAACACACTCTTTTGTTCATCGGAGGGCCCGACAGCTTTCACTGGTTTACCCCTGCCGCATCATACTATCTCTACTCCCTAAGAGACAGCAAGGCAAAGAAAGGGGGGCAGGAGACCGAAAGGTCTTGCAAACCCTGGTTATAGGGTCACTTTCACAAATCTACTTAAGCAAAAGTAAAAAGTATAGTGATTTAAAAATACTTCCAGAAGTACAAAATGTCCCAAAACGTACTCAAGTAAATCTAAGGAGTAAATGTAACACCTCTGATGACAATATTCTAGATTTAATTCAGAAATTCAGTGTTTGTGTTTTTTGGAAAATGCCTTAATAAAAAAGAGGCAAGCAAAGTATATTCTAATGCAATTACTTTCCCATTTAGAGGTAAGACAAGTTTCTTCATGTGACGCATACAAAAGGGCATCATGCGTAAACTCAGGTCAAGTCCAACATCTTAACTTCTTGTCCAATAAAAATGGTCTGAATGGAATGTTTTTGGGACGACCCCCCAAGCTTTTTTGATAGTCACGTTGTCCGATGCGTGGTCTGTCCTAGTGAGCCTTCTTTCCCACTTATCAAACAACGTCTCGCGCCCTCTCAACTGCCAGAGCGAATGAGATGGTCGGCTGCTCCTGACGAGTGTTTTTGGGTTCAGCAGAGGAGCTTCATTGCTCTACTCTGCTATGTAGTAAAAGGTGACGGGGAAACTAATACCAGTAGTAACATAAAAAAAGAAAACCAAGCACAATTGATAAAACGTCTAAGGTCTATTTGGAACGTTTATTCTTTGCACAGGTTAAAGGAATTACCGAAAATCCTGGACTATGAGCCGCTACTTTTTTCCCTAACTTTCAACCCTGCGGCTTATTCAGTGATGCGGCCAATTTATGTAATTTTTCTAACGGCCGCTAGCGGCGCTCGAGTGTTGCTACCATTAACTGCCCTGTCTAAGCTATATTATTATTATTGTTAAAGCTTTGAAAACTCCCTCGGTGTACCGTCTTTCTTTGTAAATATGTGTAACCCATGTATAATATGTATTTGCAACTGTATATTTTTGTAATGTATTTATTTGTATTTATTTTAGACACTTATTCTGCTTTGCACGGGTGAACGAAAAATGAGGGGCGGAACAAACGCGGGGTGCCGAGTTTAAGTGGGGACCGCTAAAGGTGAGGGACGGACAAAGAAAGAAGAGGGGGTAAAAAGTTGGTTAAAGAAAAAGGAGTTGCGTGAGTAAATCTGATATATTTTTCCCACCCTTACCTTTGGAAATGTACACTTTTTTCCTTGGATTACTTTCAAAGGGACCTGGGCTCTGCAGGTCTGCATCAAACCTTAAGTACCGGTATCATTTTCCGTTCATTTTGCCGGCTGTGATTTTTGGACTTTGATGAAGGACATTTAATTTCAATTGCGGGACTTGAAGTCGGGTTTGGGTTAATTTTGTGTTTGTGTTACATGTTTAAATGTGGGCGCATGCGGCTTATATACAGGTGCGGCTTGTGTATGTACAAAATCGGTTTTCCTCTCAAAATGTGGTGGGCACGGCTTATAATCAGGTGCGCTCTATAGTCCGGAATTTACGGTACAGGCTTCATGCTTACATGCTTGTTAAGGCAGCATACACTTTTTGACTTGAAGATAATTGAGTCAGAAAGAACATACTAGAAGTCGTGAAATGTGTGTGTGTGTGTGTGTGTGTGTGTGTGTGTGTGTGTGTGTGTGTGCGTGCGCTAAATCTATTAACATAGTTGAATTGATTGAAGAACTACACATTTGTGTGTTATTTATCCTCTTGAAAGAACAAATATTATCTTCCAAATTGCAGCCTACACCTGTATATAACACGAACCAATTACTGGTATATATAAAAATATACAAGCCGCACAAATTGATGTTCACAAAATAGTTATATACTGCATGAACATTTTGAACTGTAAATGTACTGTATGTACCCGAACAGATTATTTCTGAAAATTGCATTGTCAAATGGCAGCAACTATAATGGATTCAAACATAAGAAAACAAAAATAAAATACAATAGTTTAATTGACAACTTAAAACTGGCTTTACATGGTTCCTAAAGCCTAAGGGCAAGCTAAATTCAAGACTGAGAAGACTTGTTTAGCGCCTTATGAAATCAAATTTACGACCAAGTCAAAAAAATAAAATAAAACATATATTTTTGCACACATTACATTGTGCCTCACGCCTTGTTACCAAAGTAAATAAGTGATTTATTAAAAAAGACAATCGACAAATATTACTAAATATTTTTTTTTCAAACAAATATTGATATTGTTAATGTTTTCTCATTTTCAAGACTTTCAAAAATTGGATTCAAGATGTTTTAATTAAAATTAAGGCCTTATTTTTAGAATAATTAATTCGAAGCCTTTGTAAGAATGTTCAAGGATCCACTGGAACCATACTTCATACAAATTTATTAGATTGGTTTCCGTGATAGCAACGCCCCCTTTATGAAAGCCCCCATCTCGAAATGACGTCCTTATCGACTGAGTATACAACTAACAAAATAACTATAGATCTACAAATAAAAACACAGACCAAAGAATTGCAGTTGAATGAAAGGTCTTGATTGCCATTATACAAAAGTACAACCAAATTGGAGGGCTTATCCTTTTAGTGTAAGAAAGCGATTAAGAGAGCATTGGGTATCGTCGGATTGAGCTAGACCCGATAATAGTGCACAGAGTCCCTGCTGGTGATCACGATTTCTTTGCACTCTTCTGAGTTTTTCAGAGTCGGATTAAATTGTATAATTTTTTTCCAAAGTAGAGAGCCGCTGAAAAACAAGCTGCAGCTGTGGCCGTGCTTCGCAGTTTATTTTGGGTGAACTCATTGACTTGTGTGGCAGCCCACCCTGGCTATTTGACTATCACACTCGTGTACATAGTCATGCCCACCTAACACACAAAACCCTCCCAAATCTGCGCCTATGATAGCATTTGCTGTGTGCTGTCTGCTGCAGAACACAATAAATGATACTTTGATATTAATGACCATAAACACAACTCAATTTAATACAAAATCTGCGAAGCAGTGATCCTAGGATAACCAAAGCGCTAAGAAGCAAGGTATTTCTGTATGACCCATAATCGCACAGTCCACACTTATGGTAAGTACAACACCCTCTGATCTCAAACCTACATGAGGGCCAGGAAATACTCAAAATCTAGAATGTGTCTAGAAATAACACAAAAACCCTAAGCTAGACTAACCACAGGTTTGTCTTTCAACTAATGTAAATTCAAGCAAAAAACACTTTTTTTTGTCAATTTCATTGTGGTATTTTTATTTATAAACACATAGCGATTTGGAATTGTAAATAATGAATGCCGGGAAAATCATATTAGTACCAAAAAAAGGGCCTAATTGCATTGTTAAATTGAGCAGTAGATCCATGTTTTCTTCCTGGGTGAAGCACTTTTCCTTTTAAATAAAATGTACAAAACAGTATATTAGGCTTTACTTTGGTGCGTAGCGGCATTGTGCGACAGCTGCTGCCATTTGCACTCAGGCGCCATTGCGGACACATCACGTGATCTTTTTAGTCCTCAGGGTTCAGACGGATGAAAAAAAATATGAATAACGTGCTCGGGCACAAATTTCTATGAATCACTAAAGCTCTTTTGTGGTCTGACCAGCAAAGCCAAATGTGCCGGTGAGGTAAGTGTGCCATAAGGATGCTAATCTGCTGATGTCGCACTGAGCCCAATGACCTTGTCAGTTTGCCAGAGGGGGGCGCTGTGATGGACACGGCGGCGCCTCCTCAGACGACAACTGTCCTCCGCAGCCCCGCCTGTTGAAGTGACAGAATGCTACCCCAGGACGGGTAAGGGCGTTTGCACAGTGTTCGCACAGCATTTGTGTTTTTTCTAGCGAATACTGTGAGGTTGTAGGCCTGGCACCATCACTTTTCTCATCAGCAGATTGGGTATTGACAACGCCACTTCAGTCAGAGGTGAGGGGAAACATCTGGGCAACTGACTACCGTCAGCATTGTTTTGACGTGAGCGAGTTGCAAAGAGAAGAGTTTGTGTCACAATGTTTACCAGACTTAAGGCAAATAAAAGAAAGAAAGCCATGACACATTGAAAATAAAATTACAATTTTATCTGCACTATAAAACACAGAGGATTATAAAGCGCACCCCTAAAAATGGTAGTTTGTGATTTTTTTTTCACATAGAAGGCACACCGGAATATAGAGAGGCACGATCGGGCCTAAAAATTCTATCCCAACCCGTCCTGCGGGTATTACACCCCAAACCTCATTGAGCCCGAAAAATAAGTTTGATTTGAAGGAACGAGAGTAAAGGAAAGCCGAATTTTCATATTTTATTTGGGACTCGGTGAATGGAGCCGAGGTGCAAACGAGCGTGCGGAAACGGGTTGCCTTGCGTGGGAGGGGTAAGGAACCCATTGCCTATTTGCAATCCTCCACAAAGAAAAAGAATCAAAGAACAGTGATGGGTGGATAATTTTTAAAAAATAGTCAGCGAGAGAGAAGCCTGGCCTGGCACAAATCGGAACAGAATGATTTACATTTTAGGTACAACCCAAGCAAAATTTTGGGCATGGTTCAGGCTTAAGTTCTTACCTCTAATAAGGTGCACGGAACTGAGACTACAGCAAGGGCTAGTAAGTGCGCATTTATCAGTTGAAATATCTCACTGACCACAAATTTATACAGTTGCATAACATTGGATAGTAATCCAAACCAGATCGCGGCGTGGAATGCGCCAGATCCTATTTACTAGACCACTCGGGATATTGACGGTACATGAAAAGGCTTTTTTTTTAATCTCATAACAATATCTTTATTCCCAGTTCCAAACTGTTGATGTTATTATTAGGCTGGGCTATGAGAATATTTTCAGAATTTAGACCAGTCCTTGGAAAGTCCCTAAGAATCGCATATGTTTCTGAACAGCAAGACGAGAAAGGCATTGTGAGAAGTAATTTGGTCCTTCTGAACTAAATGAAGAGAACAACATCTTGGGGAGTAATTCGGTCGTCCTAAAAGATATGGATAAAAGAATGGCAGCACGTTTTCAAAACGTCTGACACTTAAAATACTTAGTTTGAACTGAGAAAAAGTGAAACAACATTCTTTCTACTCTAACATATCTGGTACCGCAAAAGTGGGGAAATGAGATAAGACCTAATGCTTTTCATATATCGGCTGTATCCTTAGTGGTTTAGTGAATAGGATCAAGCACTCTTTCGCTGTTACGCATGTTTGATACACGTTGCATTAAGTGTTATGCAATTGTGAACAATTATCTATGTGTCTAGCAGCCAGAGGGCAAGAATTTGAGGCTCTCACCATTACTTTCTGGTTCGATCTCCGTTCCCTCCATTATTATCCTATTGTGGTCGTGGTCAGTGATATAATTTATCGACAGTCATCATTAATTGTACAAATATGGTAACACATGCCCTGCGACTGGCTGGCAACCAGTTCAGGGTGTCCCCTGCCCGCTGCCCGAAGACAGCTGGGATGGGCTCCAGTACCCCCGCGACCCTACTGAGGATAAGCGGTGCAGATAATGGATGGACGGTAACACATTTTCAATTTTGTCCGCATATAAGGCGCACTGGATTATAAAGCGCACATTCAAATTTCCGAACGATTTGGGGGGTTTTGGGTGCGCCTTATAGTCCGGTATACACCCACCAATCTGAGACTTTTAGGTTGAAAAGAATCGTCATTTTCTGGCATTCAAGTATATTTCTGATAAAAATTTAATATTTTTAAATTAAAGCCCCACATTTTTCTGCTGATGGAGGGAGAATGAGGATTTGGATTTTCAACCAAGATGTATGGTTATTATTTTGACCTTATTACAGTAAAAATTCAGAGTATGTGTTCGTGATAAAGTTGTAATAATTTTTTTTTTTCAAATTTTTAAAAAATACAATGGCGGCGTATCACAGCACAGTGAACTTGTGAGCTGTTCAGAATATGTTCCGAATTAATTGATTGTGTTTTATATTACATTACACCAATAATGTTGTCTGTTCCATTACATTATTTTGACAGTCTTTACTTAAATGTAAAAATCATTTGAAATCTCAAAGTAGCTTTTATTTTTTTGTATTTTAGCTACCTTATTGTTTGTTTTGTGTCCTTTTTTTCTCATGATTTATATAAACAGCACTTATTTGCATTTACATTTTACCTCTCTACTACAATTTTAACGCTACAACAAATGCATGGCCACAGCCCACTGATGAAAAAGTTACCATTATTATTACATGGATACTTTTAGAATAAAAGTAATCGGTAAGAAAAAATGCTTTCAAAAGAAAGTAATCTGTAAAGTAGCTTATTTACTTTGTCAAGCTAACTGTGGCAACATTGATGATTAAGATAAGTCAGTGCACAAATAGTGATTATTTAACTCTTAAGGTCTGTTGTTTGCATGAAAACTGTTTCCCTGTCATCTGAAAATGTAAACGTGCTTGTGTCAAACGAAATGGAACAACATAAAAACAGAATTTTGCTTAGATTTTTTTTTCTGTTTTAGCCTTTTTATACATTTACTAGTGCTTTCCTGTTCCCTCCTTTAGGACAATCTGAAGTTAGTTTTGGATGACACCCTTTTCAAATTAAGAATATTATCGTAAAAACAATAAAAAATCCAAAAATACTCTGTCAAATATGTAGAAAATTAAACATTGCTAAAATGTCTTGTTTTTAATAAGAGGTTGTGTGATATTTAGTGTCTCCTAGTGGTAAAACAAATATAAAGTAAATACAAACACACATAACTAACCTATAAGTGTACATTTTTTTTAATACTTGTAGGTCCATTTTTTTTTATATTTGGAAGTTGACATGTTTCTCTGCCATTTCGTTGCAAAGAATACACACCCAAAAAAAAAAAAAAGAAAAAAAACTTGCAATAGGTTAAATATAAATGATGTGGTTTGGCTACTTTTAGTCTCTGTAGTTTGTATTCTTCCTTGTTTTGTAGCACTACCTAATACAGTGACATCACGATGTCCCTTTAAGATTCTATTTATCCATCCACCCATTATCCTCCGGGGGTTGGGTCGCGGGGGCAGCAGCCTTAAGAGGGAAGCCCAGACCACCTATCCCCAGCCACTTCTTCCAGCTCATTCGGCGGGATCCCAAGAGACATAGTCTCCCCAGCGTGATCTGGGTCGTCTTTGGGGCGTCCTTCTGGTGGGACATGCCTGGAACACCTCCCAAGGGAGGTGTCCACGATGCAACCTTATTAGACACCCAAGCCAACTCAACTGGCTGCTCCGGATGACTGAGCTTCTCACCTTATCTCTAAGGGAGAGCCCAGCCACCCTGTGGAGGAAACTCATTTCAGCCACTTGTATCCGGGATCGTGTTCTTTCGGTCATAACCCAAAGTTCATGACCATAGGTGAGGGTAGGAACGTAGATCGACCGGTAGATCGAGAGCTTTGCCTTTCGGCTCAGCTCCCTCTTCACCATGACGGACCGGTACAGGGTCAGTATGACGGCAGATGCTGCACCGACCCATCTGTCGATCTCCCGTCCCATCCCACCCTCACTCGTGAACAAGACCCCAAGATACTTGAACTCATCCACTTGGGGCAAGATCGCATCCCCAACCCTAAGGGAGCGTGCCACCCTTTACGGCTGACCACCATGGTCTTGGACTTAGAGGTGCTGATCCCTGATCCCCATCCCGGCCGCTTGACACTCGGCTGCGAATCAGTCCCGTGAGAGCCGAAGATCATGGCCTGAGGAAGCCAACAGCACCACATCATCTGCAAAAAGCAGAGATGCAATGCTGAGGCCCCCAAACCGGACTCCTTACCCACCAAGGCTACGCCTAGAAATTCTGTCCATAAAAGTTATGAACAGAATCGGTGACAAAACGCAGCCCTGGCGGAGTCCAACTCCCACTGGAAAGGAATCCAAATCTATTTAAATTAGAGCAATTTCAATCAAAATGTAATTTATAGCCAACAGTTTTAACTTAGGTGTTAAAATTTTAGCTATAAAGTATATTTTCAAGTCCTTTACTCAAAAACAGAATTTTGAAATAGAGACATCCAATTGTTGTTGCTGACTTTGACAGAAGAAAACTAGTTATTTGGTGGTTTGCAGGCAAGTGGGCATTATCTAGTGCAAATTTCTGTTTGTTAGTGCATCTGCATGCATGTGCCGGTGAATATTAACTGGGTAGAAGAAGTGTCAGCAACCCAAAATGTTAAAAGAGCCGTAACAGACTAAAAAAAAATGTCTAGAGCAGCAGAAATAGTAAAGGCTTCTACAGTATAAACCTTTATGAAATCAAATAAAGGGGATTCATACATAAAGCCACAGATTGTTGAACCACAGGTTAGGAAGAGACAAAAATAATCCAAGCGTCGGATCTTCTCTTGTTTTTTTGGTCAGAGGGTAATGATGTTGGGAAGGAAGCAGTTTTCCTCACAAGATTATTTAATCGGACACATGACAAAGTCACATTTGCGGTTGCCAAGGTGATACAGCCACGTGATTCATATTGGATGCAAGCGCTACAGGTACCAGGGAGTCCTCGGGTACCTTGCAGCACAGACATCCCGTCAAAAAGCATGCTGTGAAGCCATTTTGACGGTTATATAACACTTCTTGTTTGCAACATGTCAGGACGTCCTGTCAGCACTTGAAGAGAGCGTGCATCACAAGGATATTTACAGTTTCACCTCAAGATGACTGATTAAATCATCCCCTCCAAAAGGTACATTATCTACTGTACCTAATGTGAAAAATCAATAGAAATAACTTAAAAAACTACACACGTTATCCCAAAATCAGCTAACTATATCACAATTTTATTGATTTAATTAAGATTTCAATGTTTAACTCAAATGTTTGTACTTGATCAAGACTTTTTGCATAAAATACTGTATACACAAACAGAATACTACTCTAAAGAATTTAGGTAAGGGTATTAATTTGTTTGGTTATGTGACAGAAATGTGGCAAAACATGTTAATCATTTTGGGAGCAAAAGCTGTATCAACCACTGCACAATGGAAAACAAACTCATGAGTAAACAATTGGCTAAATTAGCTAGCAGTTTGTCATTCCTGATTAATAATGCCCTTATGCACCTAGACGAGGGCCAAACTGCTAGCTGACTTGTCAGTGCTAAACGATTGCACACATGCAATAGTTTCATTTTTAGCCGTTGATACATTTAACCATTTTGCTAATAAACAAAAAAAATATATAGACACTTCCGGGTTTGGCAGGACCATAACAACAACAAAAACAACAAGAACAACAACGACGTCTTTCACTTACATATTTCATTTTTGTTGAAGGGAAAAGGTGTTCCTTTCAAAAGCAAGTTGAAATGATCTGAACAGTCACCTCTGCCATGGAGGATGTTAGCCAAGGAAATAAAAATATGATGACACCGCCCCCATGTGGCTGATTGAAGATCTTTTAATTCTGCGTCGTTTTAAACATTTGTATATTTGTATTTTTAAACCTAAACACGGAGAACGACATTTTTTTTTTAAATGCATATTTATTGGTATCTGTATCGTGTTATTTTATTTTTTTCCATGAAATTTATATTATATTATATTATATTATCTCATCTCATCTCATTAGCAGTACCGCTTATCCTCATTAGGGTCACGGGGGTGCTGGAGCCCATCCCAGCCATCCTCGGGCAGTGGGCAGGGGACACCCTGAACTGGTTGAAAGCCAGTCGCAGGGCACACAGGGACAGACAACTCGCTCATTCACACCTAGGGACAATTTGGACCGGCCAATTCACCTGACATGCATGTTTTAGGGATGTGGGAGGAAACCGGAGTGCCCAGAGGAAACCCACGCCAGCACGGGGAGAACATGCAAACTCCACACAGGAGGTTCGATCTCATGACCTCAGAACTGTGCCGCACATGCGTTAACCACTGCGCCGCCGTGCTGCATATTATATTCTATCATATTATCTAATCTCATTGGCTGCACCGCTTATCCTCAGTAGGGTCGCGGGGGGGGGGGGGGGGGGTGCGGGCGGGGGGGGGGGGGGGGGGCGTGCTGTTGCCCATCCCAGCAATCATTAGGCAGTGGGCAGGGGACACCCTGAACTGGTTGCCAGCCAATCGCAGGGCACACAGGGACAGACAACTCACTCGCTCATTCACACCTAGGGACAATTTGGACCGGCATATCCACCTGAAATGCATGTTTTTGTAATGTGGAAGGAAAGTGGAGTGCCCGGAGGAAACCCACGCAAGCACGGGGAGAACATACAAACTATTATGTTATGTTATGTTTTGTTATATTATGTTATATTATCTCATCTCTCCCATCTCATCTGATCAGCTGTGCCGCTTATCCTTATTAGGGTCGCGGGGGGGCTAGAGCCCATCCCAGCCATCTCCGGGCAGTGGGCAGGGGACACCCTGAACTGGTTGCCAGCCAATCGCAGGGCACACGGGGACAGACAACTGACTCGCTCAGTCACACCTAGGGACAATTTGGACCGGCCAATTCACCTGAAATGCATGTCTTTGGGATGTGGGAGGAAACCGGAGTGCCTGGAGGAAACCCACGCAAGCACGGGGAGAACATACAAACTCCACACAGTAAGGCCGGTAGCTGGATTTGAACCCACGCAGGAGGTTCCCACGACCTCAGAACTGTGCCGCACACGCGCTAACCACTGCGCTGCTGTGCTGCCTATATTATATTATATTATATTATATTATATTATATTATTTTATATTACAGTGTTATTTTACAATCAAATACGAAACAATAAAAAGATCAATTGTCATCGCTACCCTAAAAAACGCACGAAACTGTGAAAAAATTTACATCTAGCGAATGTATAAAAGAATGGGTATTCAAATCTTATTTGTCACTTATTTTAAAATTATGTTGAGGTTTTTGAGTTTTTCTTTGCTCTCATGTTGGTTCCAGATCAGGGGATGGTGTAACATTTCGTTCTGTATACACGTGTACTAGAATGACAATAAAGTAGATCTGAATCTGAATAATAGTCTGAAAAAATAGTCTCTATCAGATTTAATTTCCCCCTGTGTTCTGTGCAATAACCTGTGAAGCCCTTTGAGACTCTTTGTGATTAAGGGCTATACAAATAAAAATGACTTGACTTGACTAAATTGTGACTGTGTTACTTTTTCATGGCACTTTTGTTCTGATGCAAATACAACTTTTGCCAGACTCCAAGCACTACCTTTAAACTATTTTTTGCCTATTTATGCTGACATTTATTTTTTATCATTTTTTCCCACCTCAAACCTTTTTTTGGGTTTGACCTAAAGTGCCGTGCAATGCTCACTGCAATCTTATCAATGAATGCCAATGAAGCCAATTCTAATTCTAAAATCAAACTATACTTACTACATGAAGACCTCTGCAATTTTCAGTCATAAATATGATAACAATTATCATCATTCGTCAATGGTTTCCCAAAACGGCCTGATTTGTCAGCTGCAAGTGCCCATTTTCACCAGCAGATAGAAACCTTATGAAGGAAAACATTGAGCAGAATTTCCCTCATTTGAGAACTAATAAAACTGTGATCAAAATAAATATTGGACGTTGTGTGCTACACATTAACAAATAATTAACATTAAAAACCTATTTCCAAACAGCAGGGTTGGGTAGGGTTACTTTAACTGGATTACTTTCAATTACTTTTGGATTACTCCAATACCAAATATGCTAATAAAAGACAAAAGAAACTAAATATGAATAAAATTATGACACGTGGTAAGCTTTCTCTCCTGGCTTTGATCTCTTTGATCTCTGGCAAAACTAACATAAAATGTGACAGAAACAAAATGAAAATACATCCAAACAGCTTGCCAACATCATTTTTGCCGTTCCATGTATTCTGTTACTCCCCAAGCCTGCACAAAATTTACCAATTTTATTCACATTTAGTTTCTCTTGTCTTTTATTAGCATATTTGGTATTGGAGTAATCAAAAGCAATTGAAAGTAATCAAGTTAAAGTAACATAACCCAACCCTGCTTGTGAACTAAAAAAACTGTGATTAAAATAAATATTGGACGTTGTGTGCTACACATAAACGAATACTTTACATTTAAAACCTATTTCCAAATAGTATTTAAAGTCACGAGTGAAGAGCAAAAAAACGCAAATCTTGCAACGGGCAAGTGAAGCGTCTCCTTCACCGTCTCCATTAGATGGCGCACGAGATCTTATGTCGTCGAGCGTTTTGAACTAAACCAACTACATTGCCCCCACCCATTTGGTCAAACATGAGAAATTAACGAGTTCTATTTTAGTCTGCTGGTTCAGAACTAATTTACCATAAAGATCATCCTTCCAAGATGTGTTTTTTCTGTCTCTCTTAGGGGCCAAAGTGAGCTGAACTTGAAACCAGGGTGAGGTTTCTTCAACTGGAAAGAAAATAAGAAGCATGGAGGAGGCAAATTAAAACACGGGTCTTTAAAAACTGTTTCTGCGAGTAAATGTCGCTCTCCATTATGCTAAAACCGCTCATCTGTTTGCTTTTTCATGAGACGCCTGGATGCAAAAAATATCACAGTAGTAATGTCCTTAATTCAAGTCGATGGTTTACACACATCCTGAAAATGAGTCCACATTTCAAGACATTCCTACAATCCAGTCAAAGTCAGCAAACACTCAATCCCTCTAAAAAGAATACCTTTATAAATGAATCCTTGAGTTTGATTTGATTGCATTAGAGTATTTCATATAATCATATGTATTTTTGGTCTCGTTTTGTGAATAAACTTGGCGTTATGATTAATATTGCAACAGTGGGATATGAATTAATCTTCAAAATCCATTCCAAAAATCTGTCGAATGACCCCGAAATCTATTTTGCATCAGTTCCGGAATTGCGACCCGATGATGAAGATGACTTGTGACATTTGTGACCCATTTGCCAGGTCGCCCGACCCGACGTGAACTCGACTTGGCTCTCACATGGTGGCCCTAAAGCGACCCTTTGGAACTGACTTTTCTAAAGACCCTCCGAACCACACTAAAAAGTCATGGTTACTTTCTCATAATTGTACTCTGGTAAAACAAGAATCCCCATCGTGAGAATGACGTAGTTTTTGAACAATTTTATTGACACTAACAGCAAATAAACAATGTTAGGTTTGAACAATTTTTCTCGACAATCTTAACAGCAATTAAGCATATTCACAATTTCGTTATATCTGACAATATGACGTTTTAACAATTTTATCGACACTTTTAACAGCAATTAAATACTTCTTGGTTTGTTTTTTTTGTTTTTTAGCAAATGAACAATGTGAGGTCTGAACATTTTTTCTCGACAATCTCCACAGCAATTAAGCATATTCACAATTTCGTGACGTTTTAACAATTTTTTTCGACATTTTTAACAGCAATAAAACACACAATTTCATTATATCATATCCCAACAATATGAGTTTTTATCGACACTTTTAACAGCAATTAAATACTTCTTGGTTTGTTTATTTTGGTCTTTAGCAAATAAACAATGTGAGGTTTGAACAAGGGGCAGCACGGCGGCGCAGTGGTTAGCGCTTGTGCGGCACAGTTCATGTCATGGGAACCTGTCGTGGGTTCAAATCCAGCTCCAGACTTCCTGTGCGGAGTTTGTATGTTCTCCCCGTGCTTGCGTGGGTTTCCTCCGGGCACTCCGGTTTCCTCCCACATTCCAAAAACATGCATTTCAGGTGGATTGGCCGGTCTAAATTGTCCCTAGGTGTGACTGAGCGAGCGAGCGAGTGAGTTGTCTGTCCCCGTGTGCCCTGCGATTAGCTGGCAACCAGTTCAGGGTGTCCCCTGCCCACTGCCTGGAGATGGCTGGGATGGGCTCCAGCCCCCCCGCGACCCTAATGAGGATAAGCGGTACGGCTAATGAGAGATGAGAGGTTTGAACAATTTTTCTCCACAATCTCAACAGCAATTAAGAATATTCACAATTCCGTGACGTTTTAACAATTTTTTTCAACATTTTAATAGCAATTAAACACACAATTTCATTATATCATATCCCAAATGTCGTAGTTGTGCTTTGTGATTTCATCAAGATTCCTATGAACTACATAAGAGTAATCCCAGTTTTCACCGCTTTATAATATTGTTGTACCTTGCTTGCTGACTGTCACTATTCCAAGCGTTATTTAAATTTGATATATAATGTTCTCATGGATGTGGCCCGAGTATAGTCAGTTTTTCTTTTGCATGTTTTATAGTAGGAATTGTTCATCAAGCCGGATTTGAGAGTAGTTTTGATGACTTTGATGGTGGAACTCTCTGGAAACATTGTAGAGCTCTTTCTGTAAACCACTTCGGGCCCCCTAGAAGGTTTTCTTTGGTCCCTAAGGTGATACTGATCCCATACTTGTTAACTTATACATTTCCCCATATTCTATATGTTTTTTTAATTTAATTTTTTTTAAATTTAATTTCAATTTGTGTACATTATATAACAATTTTCGTACAGATTTTTTCTTTTCTTTATTTTATTTTTATAAATTTTGTTTTACCTATTTTGGCTCAGACCCATGTCGTTTACCCATCAAGCATTTTGTTACGTAAACAAAACAAATTAAATGTTCAGAGGGCTTTTTGCCGTACTGTCATGCGTTTTTAATATACGATCAGTACGGCTCTCGGCTTGTAGCTTAATTCCAGGGTTGGGTAGGGTTACTTTAACTTTAAAGAATGCTGGGATGGGCTCCAGCACCCCCGCGACCCTACTGAGGATAAGCGGTGTAGCTAATGAGATGAAATGAGATGAGACAAAATAAACTAAATATGAATAAAATTATGACTCACAACACGTGGTAAGCTTTCTCTCCTGGCTTTGATCTCTTTGATTCCCGGCAAAACTAACATAAAATGCGACAGAGACAAAATTAAAATAAATTCAAACAGCTTGCCAACATCAATTTTGCCGTTCCATGTATTATGTTACTCCCCAAGCCTGAACAAAATTTTGTATTTTTATTCATATTTAGTTTCTTTTGTCTTTTATTAGCATATTTGGTATTGGAGTAATCCAAAAGTAATTGAAAGTAATCAAGTTAAAGTAACCCTACCCAACCCTGCTTGATTCTTATTTGGCCCCTTCCATCTGTTAGATTTTGACACGTCTGCTATAAACCATCCTTTACCAAATTATTTTCTGAAAAAAACTAAAAGAATAGAAACACTATGAATATTTTTTGTCTCCATTTGTGGGATCCTTTTCTAAGGTAAAACTGGAAGCTGAAAGGTAATGTGAAGATCAATATTTCATTATTTCCTTTCTGAACAAGCTTCGACTAGCTTTATGGAACAATATAGTGATTGAAACTTGAGTTATTATTTAAAAGAAGCAAATATCAACAACCATTACTTGTCACACGCACATGTCATACTTCAAATGCAATACTCGTCATCCCAAGAGTTCAGGCTGTCTTTGAGTTGCAAACACGGCAGTAGACAGAAAAAATATAGAGTCATAAACACAGCACAGAGAATCATTGGCTGCTCCCTTCTCAGTCTGGGAGACATTGCTTGTGATATCACAGAATCGTAATCATAAAAGACTCCTCTATACCTATCATCATTTCCTTGACTTAGTACTTTCTCATAGGCGCTACTTACAACAAGCATCAACAGGCTCAGAGACAGTTTCTCCACAAGGGACATCACCACCTGTAGCCTGTGTATATGAATTTATGTCAGTGTATATATGCATATTTGTTTGTGTATGTGTAACAGGTGTAATAATAACTTTTGTTTTGTTGAAATTCCTGCTGAAATATGTTGTATAGTTTTTGTGTAAGTGTCCTGCAATGATGAGTCCAACAGTGCCACCTGCTGGTATGGGGTAAGGTTTGGTTTGGCTTTTGATCTTGTGACCGGAAGGCGGATGCCGTTGGCAGTCTACAGCGGGCGAGCTTTTGGTGCTCCGCAAAAAGTTAATTTTAAACATTAAAACCACAGCTGACAAATCTCTCAACATGCACAGTAATGTGATTGATGTTTTTAAGCTGTTTGGAATTATTTTCATTTTGTTTCTGTCGCCATTTATGTTAGTTTTGCCGGACGTTGCATGTTGTGCTAAAATGCTAATTACCCTTAGAGTGTTGAAAGCCAGCAGAGGAGCTAACCACGTGTTGTGTGTGACTCATTCATTTGCAGGTAAATTGTACCTGTTTTTATACTCGTTATTGTTATTATTTCTATTTTCTCATATATATAAAAAGGATAATGTTGGGTAATATTCAGTTTAAAGACAAATATGTTGAATTCATTGTAAACGTTAAAAAAAACACTATATGATCGCTAGTTAAAAGTATCTTGTTAAAATGGATGTAAAAATGTATTGTGATGGTTGATATTCTAAAATGTAAACTGAAAAGAAAGCTATTTGATGTGTTTAGGGCAGTCTACAGCGCGCTGCTAACGTGTTGAAAGCCAGCAGAGGAGCTAACCACGTGTTGTCTGTGACTCATTCATTTGCAGCAACTGTAATAAAAACTTCATCATCCAGTCCAGCGTGAATGTGGATCTTTGGTGGGACGGGTACACAGCGGTTAAATATGTGTATATACATATATATTTGGTTTTGTTTTGCAAAGGGGTGAAAGCTAAGAAACTACGCTTCTGATCACTCCTTTCTGAATATGTATTTTGTTTTCTCTTCCTTTGTTTTCTGGTTGATGTAGCCTCCTCATTTGTTTTTATAGTTTACGTTATTGTTTTTAGAAATTGTTTGACGATAATCAGTAAGCCTTGCAGTACTTGTAATGCATATTCAGAATAAATGACAACAACAGCCACCTCTGACAAGTGCACAACACTGTTAAAATTAAATATATTGCCTACGTATGTATTTTAGAATTGTGTTGCTGCTAAATCTTATATATGTTTTTGAATACCCATATATATATATTTATATATATATGTATTGTTATTCATTGCACTACTGTAATAATGCACTTTTCATCATTGCACTGTAGTCCTGATGCACTTAACAATTACGGCTAGTCTCTAAGCATCATCTTGCAAATATTTATGTCTATTTTTCCTGACATTCTTTTTTTAAATCTTATTTCTCTCTCCAGGGTCTTTATTACATGATTGTCCCAGAGTGCCATGTCTATTGTCATTGTAAAGATTGTTCACTAAGTGGTTATCAATGATAAAATTCCAATACTCAACATCAAGAGAGTTTGGTCTATGTCACTTAACTGGACTCTGCCCTAGATTGGTTCTAAACTAATCCCAGACTTTCAACGCATCGGTCAAAATATTTCCAGGTGAGCATAACAATTTATTTGTATGGCCATTAATCGCAAAATGTCTCAAAGGACTGCACAGGTTACAATTACACCATCCCCTGATCTTACACCAACATGCGAGCAAGGAAAAACTCAAAAACCTCAGCATGAGGAGAATAAGAAATCTCGAGAAGGGGCCTCACAAGTACGTCATTCTGTGGCGGGACCTCATTAATGATTCCATCACGTCCAACATTTTCTTTATGATGTGCAGGAGCGACCTTTTCAAGTTTTAATGGCGAGTGATAAAGTCTTCATTAGTTGAGTTTGCGTCCCGAGGGGCAAAAGGGTGTGGTTCGGGACGTTCCAGATGCTCAGCAGATGTTCACCCGCGTAATGAACATGCCGGCAAAACCATCACAACAACTGCGGTGCTCAGCTGCTACATGGCGAGTGGATATTTTGGGGAGGGGTGGAGAAGCCAAGGCCTGTGGGCTGTTTATGGTCTTTTTTGTGGTAGGTCTAGTTACAGTCAGGCAGGGTGTATGTTGCTGTGTGCAACAAGCTTAGATCTTGTGAGGTTGTTTTAATACACTTATGTGACTTACCAATCTGAACGTTGACCAAAAATTACTTTGTCGTCAATTTGGTGGTTCTCTGGAATTGAGGCAAATCATTGTGGATCGCACAAAATAGCATTTTTTTTCATAAGAAGTCATAAAAGATATCATCAGAGATTTTGTAATAATTAACACAAAATGCTGATATTTTTCAAATCTCTCTGTCTAAAATACCAGATATGCACACTTGTTAGAGTTAAAGGGACAGTGTATATTTTTCGACCACTCAAAGTCACTTTGTACCAGATTGCAACAGAAAACGAGTGCTAAAACGCACAAGGAAGAATACAGACTGCGGAGATTCAATGTGACCAAACTGCACTGTAATTCCTCAGATTATTTTGTCCTGGCTTTTGCAGGGTTTTGTGGTACCCTTAGCAGGAAGATCATTGTATGTGAGGCACGTGTTATCTAAAATAAAAACATTTTCCGACCGAGAGTATATGAAAAAAAATGCATGTTTGTATGATAGTTCATTTATTCCTGCTTAGTATTTTAACCAGTGTTTTTTTAATAAATGGAGTTTTGTTTTTTTACCACAAGAGTCGCTAAAATAATACGCATGACATGAAACAATAGCAAGTAAATGGTAGGATTTAGCTTGTATTCCAAACATGGTTATCCAGTGAAGGCAAGCATTATTTACTTTTTGGAATAAAAAGGCGAGCATTATTTAATTTTTGGAATAAACAATATCAAAATGCAAAAAAGAGTAAATGATAAAACTCACTATTATCCAGCTTAATGTATCCTAGCAAGGATTTTCAAAAGGTGGCGAGGTAGTAAAAAAAACACAATAAAGCAATTGACAGTTTTTATTGTTTTTGAAACACAATGTATTAAAAAAAACTCTTGTAAGTAATTCCATTTAATCAATTACACATTTAGTAGCACTTGGTGTTTGTATAATTATATATAGTGTTGTGTATACTTTGCCAAAATAAAAAGGCACAAACAATAATGTTCTTTTGAGATAACTGCATTTAATACTGAAATGTGTTTGTTTAGATCAATATTGACTCTCAAATTTCAATTTCAATTGTGACTCTTTGGATTTCTTTTTGTAATTGACATCTTTACATAAACATTTTCATTAGCGTGTTCGTGTGCACGAGTGCTTGCGCGCGCGCGTGCGTGTATGCGCGCGTGTGCGCGTGTGTTTGTGTGTGGTATTTATTTACTGTTTTATTTTTAAATGAGATTTTCCGAGACTGATAATAATCTCCAAATCATAATATGTTGACTAATTTCCCCAGCTCAACAATGTAGCCACATATTTAGTTTACTGTCACTAAAGTGAATTAGTAATAGTTTCAATGAAACGTGTGTTTTAGGGTCCAAAAACGCTATATAAATCAAATCAATTACAATAATAAATAAATCAAACAAACGAAACCATCTTTTCTAATGGCAGTGCAACTGAAATTAAAGTATAAGTACGAGGAAATAAATGCCCCCATTTTCCTCTTGTCGAGTCCCACTTGGTGCACCTTTAACAATGTTCCTTCTTTTTAAAGCCCTAATGTGTAATATTTGACCACTAGATGGCACTGTGTTGTCAGGTACCATCGAGGGCCAGTGGTGCATGGCAGAGCGTGGCAGCAGAATGCCGGAAGAACATGGCGCCTATCTTAGAAGGGATTCCACGGTTAAAAAACAGATTTCAAATTTCTCGACCTATGATTTTCTTTAACAAAAATGAACATTTGTACGATAGTTTTTGTATTTTTAGCTAGTATTGAAATATATGTTTTTTTTTACTAAATTAAAGTTTATTTTGGTACCACTAGGAGGCACTAAATATGACACACTGTCCCTTTAATAAATATAATAATAATAATAATAATAATAATAATAATAATAATAGTAATAATAATGATAATAATAATAATAATTAATGATGAGTGCTAAAGTCTTAGTTGAGTTTTCATCTTAATTATTATCACCATAATTGCTTTATTTTTGAACACATTGTATTTAAAAAAAGAAAGATAACGGTCATGATTGTGTGATTTAGGTCGGTGGTTCGCGCCCCGATTGAGTCATTCCTAAGACTTAAAAAGTGGTTGGCGGCGCCCTCTGTTGGCTGCGGCTGCATCGGCTCGCTACAACGGGTCAGGTGCAATCGACATTTCGTTCTGTGTACATTGTTACACAGAATGACAATACAAGGAAATTATTATTATTATTATTATTATTATTTGTTGTAAAATCCAGTGTGACCCCTAACCTCATAGATAACTTACCCATTGGGTACTAAGTGAGGTTTACACTCTATTACCTTAGAGACAAAATTTAAACTAGATGTATGGGAAACATACCTTGACGATTTATCCGCTACAGTACGTTTTATTTAAACACAATGGTTTGATTCTTTAGAATAAAATAGAATAGAATAGAAGAAAATAGAATAGAATAGACTGTCAATGATATTAACGTAGTGAAACATTGCATGAAAAGAGATAAGACATGGCAATCCAGGGTGAACATGTAATAAAGACTTTAAAAAGAAAAACAAGACAAAAGAGTGTCAGAAAAAACAGGAACAATTTTTAAAACGTATTGCTTCGAGACTGGCACCAATTATAAAAATAGTGCAATGAAAGAATACTACATCGTAACAATAGAGCAATGAAAAGTAGGACAATAACCTCAGTAGTAGCATCACTTCCCAAATAAGTGACAAGATATATTTTTTACCAGTTTTGCGCACTTGTTTAGGATGGTGATGGCCCTGGGGAGGAAACTGTCCCCGAGCCTGTTTTTCCTTGTTTTTAGGGACTTATAGCGCCTACTGAATATACGCTAAAAAGTGACATTAGGCCTTGATGAGTTAACTAATGATGATTCCACAACAATCTTGCATTTTTTGGCCACAGTTTTGAAGCATTAACAAAAAAGCACCAAAACTATATATATATAAAAAAAACCTGGTTTAATGAAAAATAAAGATGAAGAAAAAAAGTTCCAGTCAAGGTTTTCTTTTGTAAACACCAATGAACAAATAGCAATGAACATTTGTTTAATCGTTGCATCATATTTTCCCCATGAATCTATTAAGGCCCTCAGAAGGTTGAGGCAATGTGAAAATTGCACCCTCTATTTGCTTGAGAACAAAATCTAAACATGACATATCCAAATCCATATTTTATTTAAACACAATGGTTGGAATCTTTACATGAGAATTTACTATAAATACCGGGCCAGAGCCTTCGCTCTGAAAATGCTGGTCTACCAGTGATCCCAAGAGCCAAGAAGAGATCCGCAGGTTCGAGAGCATTCTCCATTCGGGCCCCAGTGCTGTGGAATGCTCTTGCCCCTGAGATTCTATCTGCAACCTCAGGGGAACTGTTTAAATCAAAGCTTAAAACACACTTCTCTTCTATAGTTTATGCATAACCTATATTTTATGTTGACAATATTTGTTATTTTTGTTATTGCAACATCCGTTTTAGCCTGGTCATCCTGGAAGGGGGGATGACTTCATGTGTGGTCCCTTCTCAAGATTTTGTCATTTTCCTCATGTTGAGGTTTTTGAGTTTTTCCTTGCCCTCATGTAGGTTTTAGATCAGGGGATGGTGTAATAATAGTCTGCCGTTTGCAATAATCTGTGGTCTGTGCAACCTTTTGAGACTCCATGTAATTAATGGATATACAAATAAATAAACATGACTTGACCTCAATGGGTTGACTAAGGGGGATATAGCAACATTCTTGCAAAGTGTTTGTTCACATATATTGAAACATTAGAAAAAAATGCATGAAAAGCTGTTAACTCATTCAGTGACATAACATATAAATACATTTTCAGAAGCATTGTCCTTATTTCAAAAAACTATCATAAAGGCTTTGGTGCTGCTCATCAGTAAACATTAAGCCTCTTGGAATGACTCCAGCATGATAAATCACCACCAGATGTCAGGAATGGCGTTGATCAGATCTTTGTCCACACATCGAGGAGGACCCCACTTCTGTGTGTCGCTTTGCTTCCTCTATTCAGCGACCGAGAGTGTGTGGGCGGCCCTCGGGCGCTGAAGAATTCTTGAAATTTAATATTGCAAGCAAAGTGCCCTTGTATTTATGGAAAGCATTGTTTAGCTATTGGATCTATCAGAAATGAGAAGAAAGCACCAAAGTGAAAGTTGTGTTTGAAATGCATTCTCTCGCAAAGAGCCATTTTTCTTACAAGTTTTCAAGGAGTATTTTCAAGAAACTCAGCAATAGCCAACTGTTGCTAAACAATGTGAAAGTTAGGAATATATTTGTTGGTATGTCCTATGCGTATATAGCTACAGATCTAATTTTTCTGTAGGCCTTCAAAAGTAAGTCAGAATGGCAAAAAAGTGAAAAAAATAATCAACAATGGACATCATATTTTCTTCGTCAATCGATTAAGGCCCGCAAAAGGGTGAAACATTTACAAAAAATGGCACCCCGCTGCCGTCCCGAGGTGTAAACGATGTCGGAACAGGGTCTCGGCGAGGTTTTGTGCGTTTGATTGAACGTTGCAGTTATGGTGCAGAGGGGCTAAAACCTTTTTTAGCGCCGCTTTTCCCCGGGTCACGTTGAGGTCTCGGGCCTTTCACGCCGCTTGCTGCTAATGAGCTTGAAACATCTCCTGCTCACGCTCGCTAAAGTCTGATGCTCAAATAACTCTTGACACAAGCGCACAAAACACACAGACACACAAAAATGTGGGAGACATCTGCAGTGCTGTGTGTTGCGAGAAGAATACGTTCTCGTGCATGATCTTCTTTTAAATTTCTTTTATTTCCTGTCTTTTACAATTAACGTTACATGATATTGAGGTCCCTCTGATTCTGGAGTACTTTCTTCTTGACAGACACAAATAATTAATAATTAATAATTACAATTATTTTAGTCCCTACCCGAAAACATCCACACACAGACGCAAAGACACAGGCACACACACACACACACATTTTTGTAATATCAAAATTCAAATTTATCATACGGTATTATACAGTAAAGCATTATTAATACATGTATTAGAACATTGTATAATTATTACAGGACCAAATTTTTGTAATTTGAACCCAAACAAACAAATTCAATGTATTAAATATTTGAAAATGAATAATTTTAACGTCTAATTTACATTTATTTGATCTTAAATCTTTGATCTGGCAAACATTGATTACAATTATCAACATTTAACTTCCTTATTACTTTCAGTTAACATTTAAATAATTTTATTAAAAAAAAAAAACGAATGAAATATTATTATTAAATAGCATTCTTTCTAGATATTTTAGAACTTATTACATTTATGAAGAAGCCCTATTATACGTACGGTATTCATTTTCAAGCAATATTTTAAACACTAACAATTCAAATCCTTTAGTATTTGGAGTGTATTCTCTTTACTTCTAATTTCCTTTTATTTGAGATTAAAATCTTGAATTTTTCAAAAAAGAATGATGATTTTTAATTTGTTTACTTGAATAGAAAATATTTGCTATTTTTTGCCATGTGGTTATACATTTTACAAAAAACAATGCCCATTACTTTCATTTAACATTTAAATACATAAAAAACCCGAATCAAATATGATTATTAAAAAGCATTTTTTCAAGATAGTTAAGTACTTATTAAATTTCTGTAGAAGTCCTGTTATATATCTTAATTTTTAGGTAATGTTTTAAACACTAACAACTACATTTACTGTATTGTAGTGTATTATTTTTATTTCCAAATTCTATTTATTTTAACTTAAGTCTTGGGCTTTTCAAAAATGTACAAGGTTTTTTAATTTGTTTACTTGAAAAAAACATTTTTTACATTGACTTGTTTTATGCAGAGTGGTGGCAAGTTTTTGCAAGGATCAACGACTATTAATTTTAGTTTTAATATGAATATATTTTTGTGTATAAAAACGAATTAAATATAGTATTTAAAATTGTAAAAATTAGCCGCATCGTTGCATAAGCCGCAGGGTTGAAAATTTGTGACAAAAGTCGCAGTTTATAATCCGTAAATTACGGTAGATGAGATATTCTTCTATATTTTGGGGTGTTTGTGAATTCATATCAAATATATATTTATTTTGATGCAATATTTTTCATTAATATATCATGTTTTTTTTCCCAGAAGCGCTGTGACAGTTTAATATTGTAAAACTGCTGTTAAAACAAAACAATTCATATTGGTGTTTTGACTTTATAAAAACATTAATTATGACTAATCATTTAAAGTGTTGTGACATTGTTGTTGTATATTTAATATTACAAAAAAAATATGTTAAAATTAAACAATTCATTGGTGTTTAGACTATTGAGTAGAAGTTTTTGCATTTATACAAACTTCATTATGATTAACGCTTACAGAAGTGTCGTAATATTTTTATTGCAAAAACACTGTTAAAAATAGAGAATTTATATTGGTGTTTAGAGTAATAAGGATTTGAGTTCATACAAAAAAAATAATTACGAAGGCACACTGTGTCATTATTGTAAAATTTCCAGAAAATATATTTTCTTTGGTTTGTTTGTGTGTTTTTATAAATATTGAGAATATATCAACATTAACAGAAGAAATATTTTTAAAAGTAGTTCTTTAAAAATGAATGCAACCTTGTTTTTTATAATAACAGATCTTGTTTTTTATTGAGGAGAATGAAATTGGGCTTTTCTATTTTTAGAAAATAAACCAATGACAATATTACAAATAATGAACATGTTACGTCATTCACAGGGTTACAGTCAATATACATTTGTACAGAGAAAAAAATACATCGTTCCCCAAATCGGTCGCCGCCTTAAGAACCGCTGCTGGTCGGTGAAGAGCTTCACGTTAACCTGTGCCCGAAAAAAAAAACCGTTATAAGAAGTGTCAGGGTCCAGGTTTCGGAGTTTTGGGGGCCAATAAGTGTGTAACACTGTATAGTTTTTAAACGGGATAAAAGAGGACAGTCCTGTTCCAAATCTGCTCGTGAGCATTTCAGACTGCAGAGGGCGCTGTGGCCCTTTCATGGAGCACAGAAATCCTCTGACATATCACCACTGTGGAGGACTTCTGTGAGTTTTTGGTTCCATATATTATTCACAGTAAACCACCGTCACCAAGTGGAAGTAAAGGAAGTGTTTGTGAAAAGGTGAACAGCAGAAAACATTAAGAAAAAAAAAGAAGAAAAGAAAAAACTCTCTCAATGAGACACCCTATTTTCTTGCTAGGGGTATGCCATTTAAATTGAAGAATAAAAGGACATTATGAGAAGGTTTTAACTTCAAAAATCATAGTCAGAATGATGTGGAAGGCCACTTTTTTGAGGATTTCACAAAACAATCTTGAAGATAAATGAGACTGGCTTTGCTATTAAATAGACTTTAAAAGAACTGATTTATGATGAAAGACCAATCCTGTCCTATGTAGAATTAAATGTGTGAATAAATACCTACAAATGCATCCCATATAAATAAATGAACACATAATTAATCGCGTAATATCTAAATATATGACATGAATGCAATTAACTCATCTATTAATGCATTTTGCCACTTATTTTGTCATGTATCTTCATTTTTTTTGTATTTCGTCATGTGTTTTGTCGTGTATTTTCAGGGTTTGTACACCAAAAAAATGACTTTCAGGAAGTTCAAGTACAATTGACCACTGGTAAAACGTTACCTTAATTTTTTGCGTGGTCTTTAATAAATGCCCATAATTTATACGTAATTCTTGCACTAATGCACAATTCATTGTGCCCTGTTTAAGTGTAAGCATGCAACTGTAAACTTGGGTGCAACCTGCAGGGAGAAATGACACTTTGAAGAATTATGGAATACAAACTATTGCCAGCTGCCGTTAATCACCAGGGAAGAAGAACTGCAATAGCAAAGCAAAGCCAACAGAGAACAGTGTAAGTGTTGTTTTTAAGCAGACTTGTTGAGAAAGATGGCAACGATTTCAAGCATTTCCAAGCAGAAAAATTCAAGCACTTATCAATCCTAGAAACACAACATTAAAATGCAAGCATTTTTAATGATTTCAAGCACTCGTACGCAATTGTAATTTGTCTTATATTTTGTTATTTATTTCGTAGTGTATGTTGTCTTGTATTTTTGGATGTTTTTCGTTGTGTATTTTGTTATGTATTTTGTTGTGTATTTTATCACAAGATAATGTTGTTCAAATTCGGGGGCAGTTCAAAATGATGCTTTTTACCTTCTTTTTGATCAGTGATGAACCAATTGGCTAAGCTGTGCCAGTCCGATTCCACTCCCTCATTTGAATAACAGTTTGCGGTGACAAAATACATGAGGAAATAGATGACAAAATATATGACAAAATACATGATGAAATGCATACATTAGCAAATAAATTGCAGTTGTGCCATACATTTAGGTATTAGATGCTTTATGTGTTCATTTAGTTATATACCTTTAGTTTGTAGGTTTTTTTTTAATTCATATATTTATTTCTTCATATAGCAGGATTGGTCCACCATAACTCATACTTGAAACTCGTTGTAAAAATTATTAAAGGAAAAAATACAATAAATATAACTGACTTAGAATAATAATAATAATAATAATAATAATAATAATAATAATTTGAGTCATATTGTTAATCAAAATGTGAAAACAAGGTGTCCACCAATTCCCCAATGCTCAGACCTGGGGCCTTGTTTACTTACGTTTCAACTTTTAAGATAACAGCCATTTTGTAAGATAATATACTTAAAACAAGCTTTTTTTCTGGGCCACTGAAAAAAGCAAATGAGTATACTGTAACAAATGAAGGAATAAGAAAATGAAAAAAAATTGTGCGCCAGAAATACTTGGAAATTGAATCCACCCACCCTTCTTAAATCTTACAGTAAATAAAAAAGGTGTTTTGAAAAGCAAATACAAAGGCTTCGGTGTTATTTTAAGCTATATTCGCATGGAAATTCATGTGTAACCCAGGGCTTCTCTCCAGGGTTCATTTGCTCAGGTTTTGTCTTTTACAACAAGCACAACAGTTATCCAAAGTAAAACTACTTAGTGGAGAGCCTGGGTAAAGAAACAAAGACATTTTCGGGCATCCTGGGGGAAATCTTCCATATATCTTATTAGAATTGTTTTTGAACAAAAGGTTTCTTAAAATAGTCTTTGCTGAGGCCCCAACTGTTTTAATTAGATTTATTAACCTCAACTTATCTTTGTAAAGAATGTTTTGTACTGCACAACAAAAATATGTCCAAACTACAGCAACACTTTCTTGCTCTAGCCCAAATAATCTCATTAAAACAGCAAATGCATTTTATATACAAAAATGGACTAAAATATTAGGTATACCCAGTATGGAGGAGATATGCATTTGAGTCGTATGCTTAATCAGAAAATGCATCCAAATTAAAATGACCTCAAAGTTCATTGTCATGGCCCAAATATTGTCACAATACGTATATTTCAAACAAGTATGAGAAAAATGAATTAAGATGGGTTAGGATCTGATATGCCTTCCTCTAAACCAGGGCAAGTTTCAAGTCCAGATTTCAAGACACACCAAACTATTGTTGTGCTGGCTGAAACACAAATAAGTCATAAATACTTAAGCTAACTTCAAACTTTTCAGTGTCAAAAAAAATGGTGGCAGGAGTGCGTGATTATTGCTCTGCTTTAATAGCTACTAATGTACAGGCTCACGTTGGCGCTTTCTTGCACCTTTTTAACTCTCACTTTTTGTTGTTTTTTTGTGAAATCTTAAGAAAAAATATCCTTCAGATGATATTCAGGGCACAATAAACATTGTTGCATTGACAATCTCTAGCATGAAAAAAATCAGGGTAAATTCGAACATTTCTTTAATTAATTAAAGTCAATAGAGTGATCGATCGATTTCTCTTAAAAACAAAACAAAAAAAACACAAGAAAAGTAGGATGATCCTGAACAATTATTTGACACCATTTATTTCCTTTAAAATGTAAAAATGGCATTTTATGCATGATTTTTTTAAACTAACAACTCTGATTTACTGTATTTTCCGAACTGTAAGGCGCACCTAAAAATTCAAATTGGTTAGAAATTTAAAACAGCTTCTTACAAACCGGTGTGGCCTATATACTGGAAAATAGGGGGGATGAAATTGGAAATACAAAGTTATAATTAAATGATACTGCATGCGGTAACTGTTCAGCCTTTGAGAAACATATAGTGTGGTCTTTGAGTGCTCTCCTGTGGTTAAAGAAATTTTAGTAGTCAAACCATATTAATTTATGTTTGTTTATTTTTTAAATGTTCACATTTATGCAAGCCTAGCTCTTACTGTGGTTAGATCAGTGTGCCTTATATATGAAATATATATCACAAAATACAACTTTTGGGGGTGCACCTTATTATCCGGTGCGTCACTCTCGGAAAAGAATGGTCATTTGTTTCAAAAATGAATAGTAAATGATGCGATTTTTAAAATGTTTTTTGGAAGCTACACCCAAATAAAGAGTACCTCAATACACATTCCCATGGTTGAATTGTTTTTCTCTTCTCTTTTTTTATGCATCAAAATTCAAAATCCAGACATCCAGAAAGTGGATATTCAGTTTAAAGACATTTGACATTGCCCACATGGATGGGTAAAAAAAAGGAGCAGTACCTCTCTGCGACTATATTAATAATGTGGTTTTTCTACATTTGAAAAGCTCCAAATTTGGACTAAAGTGATGATAATAATGCGATAAAAGGAAGTCAAGTTTATCCGCAAGACATACTGCTCACTCTGAATTGTGATAATAAAGATTTGAGTTTTTTGTGATAAAGAAGTTGACATTAAAATGATTACATTGAAAGTTTTTTTTTTTCAACATGTTTTTGTGGTCAATGTTTACCCAGTACAGAAACAAAGCTGAATATCTAAAATATTAAACTCTTATTGTTAATTTTCTTAAGAAGAATAAACACAGTTTTTCTGTATGCGGCCCTAAATTAAAACTGTTTGGACACCACTGATCCAATTCATTATTTTTTGTGTCTAAAGAAAGCTTTTCAATATTAACACAAATCTTGTATGTTGAGTTCACTGATCCAATCAATTTCTGTGATTGGGAAGTGAAATGGAACAACCAATTCTATAATTACTTTTATGCTAATCTATTCTTTGTATTTTTCATTATGTCCTGTAGCACAGTGCTGCATCTCACAGTTCAGTATTTGTACTGCAACAGACATGAACACTCATTGCTGTTGCAAGATATAAAATGTTGTTTGGATTATTTATACAACTGCAGTATGAGATTGAAAAATCAGTATGTGCGTACCCTGCTTAATTAAAACCCTCTGCTGAGCAGGTAAGGTGAGTGATGGTAGGGGAAGGGGGTGCAAACTATTGAGTAATTGATCAAAATAGGACCTTTACCAGGGAGGAGGCAAACGGTGTTTCTAGCTCTTTTGCTTTCCCTTGTTACAACAACACTGACGACAATTGACAGCTGAAAATGTAGTGTAAAGTACCGTATTTTCCAGACATAAGGCTAACCTAAAGATTCCGAATTGGCCAGTATTTGATAGTGACCCAAAACCCGGTGTAACTTATATTATGCAGAATAAAAATAAAAATGCATACAGGATTTTTGGGTTGCATGACTGCACAAGGTTTTATGGAATACTTCTGTATTTTAGAAATGATTAATCAATCGAAAATCATTGCTTGCCCAAATGGTGACACATTGTTATCAACGGGATTCGAACCTGGATCGTGGCGGTGAGGGCACCAGCATATACAAGAAGAAATCCGGTGGTACAGATACGTAGAGTATGTCACAAAAGTGAGTATAGCGCTTACATTTCTGCAGATATTTCATTGTTATGTTTAATTGAACATCACTGAAGAAACATCGCTTTGACACAATGAAAGGTAGTCCGTCTAAAGCTTATCTAGCAGTGTTTAGTTTATTTTTACCCTCAAAAACTCAAAGTGTAGCCATAAGTAGCAAAACCTCTGATTACTAAAGTAAAAGTTCCTGATGTTCAATATTTTGTGTGGCCAATGTGATTTTGCAGAACCACCTTAATCCTCTGGCCATGGAATTTACCAGAGCCTCACAAATTGCCACTGGAATGCTCTTTCTCTCCTCTATGACAACATGACAGAGCTGGGACATATTTGACATGATGTGAAGGGCCACATATTTCTTATAATAATAATAATAATAATTTCCTTTGTATTGTCATTCTTTGTAACAATGTACACAGAACGAAATGTCGATACACCTGACCCGTTGTAGCGAGCCGATGCAGCCGCAGCCAACAGAGGGCGCCGCCATTTTACCAATGTTATAAGTCTTAGGTATGACTCGGCCGAGGCGCGAACCAGCGACCTCCCAGTCTCAAAGCGGGCGCCCTACCATCTCCACCCTCTGTTTTGGGATGCCCCCAAAAATCTTTTGGGTTTAGATCTGGAGACATGCTTGGCCAGCCCACCACCTTTAGCATTAGCCACTTTAAAAAAAGCCATGGTCATCTTAGAGGGGTAATTGGGGTTATTGTCGGGATGAAATGCAACTCCCCTACTCCAGTTGCACTTATGCAACCCTAAACCATGACAATCCCAACACCATGCTTGACACTAGGCACGACAAAAACATGTTTGTACTCCTCACCTGATTGCCCCCACACATGCTTCACACCATCTGAGCCAAATAAATTAATATTTGCCTCATCAGACCAGAGGATATTTTTCCAGTAAGCCATGGCTTTTGTTGACTTCTTTTCTTTGTATCAATGCAACATTTCTTCAGTGCTATTCTATTAAAAATTATAACAAAATCTCTGCAGAAATGTAAGGTTTCTACTCACTTTTGTTCAATACTGTATGAAAAAGCTTTGAGTCTTATCTTATTAATACACAAATTTTATTCACAGTGCCAGAAATGTTGCTTTGCACAGTGCATTCTGATAGGTTAAACAGTCTCTCTACCGCTTCACATGTGCGTCAATAACGTTGCGAAACACATAAACAAAAAAAGGAAAGTCTTTTAACAAAACATCATAAAAAAATGTTGTGTACGTATACATGTTAAACCCAGAGGTTATTGACACATAGGGGAAAAAGTAGAAGGACTGTTCAACCTATGAGAATGCACTAAGCAAAACAGTTTTTCTAGCATCATGAGAAAGAATAGAGTGATGATGAGATAACATCTAATGCTTTTTCGTAAGTTATCTGTACCACTGGTGGGCTAAAAGTGTAGGCGCCCATACTGCTTTATTTGGGTGTAGCTTCCAAAAAAATGTTTTGTGATTGCAATCAGTTATATTTATCGAATGATTAATCATTGCATTATCATACACTGTAAGTGTATAAAAAGGGCCTAACGGTTATACATAAATAAACACCGTAGCTCTCGCTGAAGTGTCAATTTCATGTGCCTTATAGTCTGGTGCGCCATATATACAGTACATGGAAAAATACAACTTTCTGGGGGTGCATCTGATAACCCGTGCGCCTTATAGTGTGGAAGACACAGTATATTTTCGCTTAGGACACAAATTTCCGGGGAATTGGGGGGGGGGAGGTGCTGTTTATCTATAAGATTGTGGAGCTTTTCTTCCTCAATTCCTAGCACAGGTGAAAGAACCGAAGCCTTTTTTTTCATCTCACTCAACTTTTTGCAGTACAAAGCTATAAAATAAAACCAGAACAATTCAATAAAATGCATACATAAATTGTAAACTGCAGAAATAGAAAACATTGCATCCAACTGATTGTAACATGGTTTTTCATGTTTGTGTTTGTAAAGTGGAAGAAGATGGATGGAAGAAGGATGAAGGTTGGCAACGCCATTTGAGTCAGCCTACCCAGCATGCATTGTGGTTGGGCCGGTTGGAGGGGTTGCCTAAGTGAGTCCGCCTAATGAAGCGGTCCTTCAATATCCACTCGGGACAAAAAAAGTATATTCTGGGAAACTTCAACACAACATTTCACCCCATATTGAAACAAAAGAAACGTATTTTTAAAGATTTTCCTGACGTCAGTCTCTGCCAAAAGTTCCATTTCATGGTTTCTTTGCCCTTCTGGGATTGACAGGATTACAATTTTTTTTTTTTTTTTTTGTATCTTGCCCTTTTAAAGGGTAGCTCTCCTATTCGTCTAATGTACAACCCACTTTAAAATGTCTTTAAATGTCCATATACTCCTTTCATTTTGTTATTTTTTTTTCCTTACAAAATTCTTTACAAAATGACAACAAGCTAAAAGCGGCAGAAAAAGTGTTGCTGGTCACTTCATTTTGGGGCTCTGGTTTTGAACTCCAGGATTCTGTGGATGGAGTGTGAGGGAGGAGGAGGAAAGTAGAGTTGGTGAGCGATTGTGGAGGAAAGGGGTGAGGGTTCACACCAGAAAGCATCTGCTCCATCCTGGAATGGGGTGAGTGGTTCAAGCCCCCCGCCGCACCCGGGGGCGCACTTGGCCGGCCCTCTCCAGACCGCTGCTCTGCTTAAGGGCAAGGTCAGACCTCCACCGACTGGATCTGGTTCATCTGGGCCCGCATCATCTGGACGCTGTTGAGGATCTTCTTTTGATGGCCCGCTAATGTCACGCCCACCCGCAGGATGTCCCTGTGAAGGTTACAAAACATCAAATTAGCATGAATTGAACAAGGAAAAATTTGAAGCCCAGAATTAATTTTTCACCAGCTTTTTTATTGACGTAAGCCCAAACTACAATTGTAAATTGAAGAAATAAACAGAAAAAAAGGCTACCATCTGATAGAATATTGAAATGTCTCACTGTATACAGTTTTAATTGTGTGAGTTTTACCAGTTATATTAATTTTATTTTAAATCATCACATCAATATTTGGACGGAGTCAATCTTTTAGTGGTAGTTATTCGCCTTATTATTTTCCAATGTACATTTTTACATGACTTCATTCGTTCATTGTTGCCACAATAACAATTGTCTGTTGTCTGTACAGCCCTTTGAGACTTTTTGTGATTAAAGGCTATACAAATAAACTATTTTTGTAGTTGAATAAAATAATAATTACATACATTTATAAAAGTGAACGCATCGTATCGGATAGCAAATAATCTACCTCATGTTGAATATAGTTTTTCTAATTTTAGTCAAATATTTTTAATATTTAATTATTTAAGTGTAACAATTCCTAAAACGAGCAAAATTGGATGTAAAATTAGTTATTGTTCCTCATCTTGGGAATTATACTTACTTTTTAATTAGAAAACAATTTAAAACAAATATAGTATATTTGAGGAAAATAAGACAAAAATAGAGTAAAAAGAGAAAATTATTACAAAATGGTGAAATACTATGATATGGCAGATAGCAGATACATCTAAAGAATAATTTACCGTAAATTCCGGACTATAAGCCGCTACTTTTTTCCCTCACTTTCAACCCTGCGGCTTATTCGGTGATGCGGCCAATTTATGTAATTTTTCTAACGCCCGCCAGTGGCGCTCGAGTGTTGCTACCATTAACTGCCCTGTCAAAGCTATATTATTATTATTAAAGTTTTGAAAACTCTCTCGGTGTACCGTCTTTCTTTGTAAATATGTGTAACCCATGTATAATATGTATTTGCAACTGTATATTTTTGTAATGTATTTAGTTGTATTTATTTTAAACATTTATTCTGATATGTTTTGCACGGATGAACAAAAAATGAGGGGCGGAACAAACGCGGGGTGCCGAGTTTAAGTGGGGACCGCTAAAGGTGAGGGACAGACAAGGAAAGAAGAAGGGGTAAAAAGTTAGTTAAAGAAAAAGGAGTTGCGTGAGTAAATGTGTTCCTCTGATATATTTTTCCAACCCTTACCTTTGGAAATATACACTTTTTTCCTTGGATTACTTTCAACGGGACCTGGACTCTGCAGGTCTGCATCAAACCTTAAGTACCGGTATCATTTTCCGTTCATTTTGCCGGCTGTGATTTTTGGACTGTGGACTTTAATGAAGGACATTTAGTTTCAATCGCGGGACTTAAAGTCGGGTTTGGGTTAATTTTGTATTTGTGTTACATGTTTAAATGTGGGCGTATGCGGCTTATATACAGGTGCGGCTTGTGTATGTGCAAAATCGTTTTTCCTCTTAAAATGTGGTGGGTGTGGCTTATAATCAGGTGTGCTCTATAGTCTGGAATTTACGGTACATATGTACATGGTGTACATGACGTCTCTGTATCATTTCAATAATATTTAAAAAAGGCAATTAATTAAAATGTTTATTCAAACTTGTTAACATTTATTCCGTTTTTATGAATGTTTTCTTTTTACTCACACTGTATTTGTGTGTTTTAGGGATAATTTTTGTAAAAGAGGTGATGTTTAATGAACCCCGTACAATCCTTCAAAAGTAAACGTCTTATGGTTCATTGAAACAAAACCTGACAGGCAGACTCAGTGAAACTGCAGAATTTTGTGTGGAAGAGATCCACAGTCACGTCTGTCGATTTGTGCATTGCACAATACATTTTTGGACACGGGGGATAATGTTAGATGAGTGGGCAACCAAGGAGATCTATTGAAAACATATATCGAATAAGAAAATCCTTTGTTCGTTCTCCAGAAAAGTCCATCCGTGATTACAGTTACCGTGTTCAAAAGTGGACAAGGTCCAACACTGTCTTTGTCTTCATGCATTTCTAGTGCCTTGCACGAAAGGACGGACGTGACAGTGGATCTCTTTCATAGTTTATTTTTTGTTGTTTGACTGAGTCTGCCCCTCAGGTGTGATTTCAATAAACCATGAGACACATTGTCTCTTCTCTTAAGGGGTAGCCATTTCATAGTGGTTCATTCAACATCACCTCTTTCACAAGCAGAATCCCTTAAATTAAAAAAAAAACACTGAGTACAATGAAACCGATCTGAATATAACCTGTATAAGATATATTATTAGAAATAAAATATAGGAGTTTAAGGAAAAAAACGGTACTTTATTTCAAAACCACAAGTATTTCCTGAAGTCTCTTTCAAGTCCCCTTATTTGAAAAACATCGTCACTTTAATAACAAACAGATAGCTAGCATCTGCCGCGGCAGTTATGCTCGAGAATTGTTTTTTCCATCAGTGAACAAATTGTGGCTCACATGAGCAGATGGCGACTTACTCCATTGTCATCTGGGACACCACATCGAACGTCGTGAAATCCGAATTGGCAAAGTTGTCCTTGTATTGGCCCATCTTGATGGCATCCAGCCACTCGTCCACCGTGCTGAAGCTGGAGAAGTCCGGGATGCTGCGATCCAGCAGAGGCAGATGCACGCTGGGGGGAAGAGGAGATGTATTTGGGGGGACACAGACAGAATGCATTAAGATGACTGACGACAGAAATGTGGCGGCTCTTCGCTTCGCCGTGGCGCCGCCGACCACCTGCGAGCGCTTCTGCTTGCGTCACATTCTCACGGCCCCCGGGGGCCATCCCAAAGGCCTCGTTCATCAAGCTGCACTTTCCAAACTCATTTCCTTCCAAAATGGATTTTCCAAATGAGTTGCTGAGTTTTTTTGGAAAGGCGCTGTCCTTTTAGCTGGGTGTCTGTGGAGAATCGGGAATGTTTCTGACGTGCCAATGGGCTTCATCTTGGATTTGTATTATTGTTTTCCGGAAGGATTTGAATGAGTCACTTAAAACGACCAAATATGATTAGTTTTGTCCTTCACGTTTGCTTTCCATGCCACATTCTTATCAGCTGGGGTTCCTGCACTGTAATCAATGTTTGATGTTTTTCCTTGCAAAGTTTATTCAGTTCCTTTTTTCTTATTTTAATACCTTGAATGAAAGTATATGATGCATTTATTCTCGCAAAAAGAGGACTGATTTCCTTTTCTTCTCATTATCTCATTAGCTGCCCCGCTTATCCTCAGTAGGGTTGCAGGGGTGCTGGAGCCCATCCCAGCAATCATCGGGCAGTGGGCAGGGGACACCCTGAACTGGTTGCCAGCCAACCGCAGGGCACACAGGGACAGACAACTCGCTCGCTCATTCACACCTAGGGACAATTTGGACCGGCCAATTCACCTGAAATGCATGTTTTTGGAATGTGGGAGGAAACCGGAGTGCTTGGAGAAACCCACGCAAGCACGGGGAGAACATACCAAACTCTGCACAGAAAGTTTGGTAGGTTCCCAAGACCTTAGAACTGTGCCGCACACGCGCTAACCACTGCGCTGCCGTGCTACCCTGATTTCCTTTTCTTGATTCGTCTTATTTGCTGAATAGGTCTAAGGATAGCATTAGAGGCGCTTGAGATGGAACAATAGAAAAACCCCAGACACATTTACCATTGCATTGCTAGTTTGGATTAGAATTATCATCATTTTGCCTCATAGAAGTGTGATTGCATTTCAAGGAAGTTGTGTTGTAGCAGTCAACAACAATAAACCGAATCCTAATCTTGCAGTTTTTGAACTCACCCTGAGGACAATGGTGTCATGGCCTTCAAGGTGTTGGGATTGCGGATCATTTTGTCCAGGTTGTTGACGATCTGACTGAACTTGGGCCGGTTGTTACGGTCCTTCTGCCAGCAGTCCAGCATGAGCTGGTGCAGCGCGCTGGGACAGTCCATTGGGGGCGGCAGCCGGTAGTCCTGCTCGATGGCGTTGATCACCTGAAAGGAGTGGGCAAGCAATACGCAGGTGTCTTTTGTCCAAGTGGTGACATCATCATTGGCATAAAAATCTGCATAAATGCGTGTTTGCTTAATTAATAATATGAAGTTAAAGACTGGATAATATCTTGAAATTATCCATATAATATCTTGCCCTATCTGTTTTAGTTAGTGCCAGACGCAGAAAAATGGAAGGATACAAGAGCCACAGTGTTTACTATGTTTGTGTACTGTAATGCATATGTAATTCACCCTGGTCATCCTGAAACGGGGATACCACTTGTGAGGTCCCTTCTCAAGGTTTCTCTTTTTCCTCACGCTGAGGTTTTGAGTTGTTCCTTGCCTGCATGTTGGTTTAAGATCAGGTAATTGTGTCATTGTAATCCTGTGCAGTCCTTTGAGACATTTTTGTGATTAAGGGCTATATAAATACATTTGACTTGACTTGTAGTTTAGTTTGTATTTTACTTTTTACTATAAGTCTCTTGTATATTACTAAATCAACAATGGCATTTAAAAAAAGAATTTCTTTTTAAATTAAAGAAACAAAATGACAAAAATGTACATAATTTCAAATGTATTTGTATAATGCCCTTTTTTAACCTAAAAAAAGAGCTCAAAGTTTGGGTGTGCATTATACACAAGTTTTTCTGGAAATGTGTTGTATTACCGTATTTCTGCAATGAGTGAACAGTCGAAAAAAATCGCTGTCCACTATCACAACGCATTGGGTGCAACGGGAATCGAACCCGGGTTGCAACGCTTAGAGCGCCGGACAACTAAATCACTAGTGATATAGATGAAATTCGAAAATGCATTAGATTTTGTCTCATTATCACATAATTTTTACTTATGGTACCAGAGATAAATTATAATGAATAGCGGAAACAGAAAGTTCTCCCGAAAGATATAAAACAATGCAAAAAAGCACAGAGGTAAGCAACTCTTTGGTACATCTGATGATGAGTCGGACTTCGAAAGACATAAAAGAAATACGTTCTACAATTTTGTTTTTTTAATATTGTATTCGTAGATCTCAAATTCAAAACGTTCTCAAATGATTTTAATCCCAGCTGCATGTCTTCAACAATGTTTGTCACTTTCAATGCCTGGTTTGAGCTTAGAAAAAGTGAAACAACATTTCATACAAATTGAATATCAAATAATACCTAGCCTAGCTTATTGAGTTTTGAAATGGTCTGTACTGAATTTGGAACTTTTTGATTTGTGGTCGCCACCCGTAGCCTTCACGATCCACCTATCACTGCAGCCTCTGCCAGCACTTACATAATATGCATGTAAGTACATGCATGTTGACAGACTCAAGATTAATTGAAAACAAAAACAAAACTGGGACGTTAATGCGGGTGCTAAAATATTCCGCCTAACAAAGGTTAGGGTGCATTGATCTGTTAAATTGACAAAGGGCAACTAGAGGTAATATTATCTTTCTATCTACCTTGGTCATATCCCTCAAGAGGGGTGACCGACAGCAAGACAAACACATACAATAACAAAGAAAATAAAAAGGGAAAAAAATAGCAAAAAACACACACAAAGATTTTTGGACCATGACCAACCAAAATGCCCAAACACCCAAACAAGTCAGGCACATCGGCACCTACGTTGGTCATGCTTTTGTCCCTCCAGATGTAATGGGACACCAGAAAGCGGCCATGTCACTCGGGTCAGGGTGACACAACACACTCTTTTGTCAACAGCAGGGCCCGACAGCTTTTCACTGGTTTACCCCTGTCGCATCATACAGGTGCCCTGCGCATCCCTTAGAACGCGCCCAAACATCCCATGATCCTTTTACAACACCTCTCCACTCATTCCTATCACCAACAAGAGCTCTAGCTTTCACTAGATTTAGACCTCTTTCCTGCACTGCACTCATAACACCATCCATCCACGCCAATCGCGGCCTTCCTCTTGGTCTCCTTCCATTGACTTCTGCTCTGTAGATCCTCTTCAACATTTGCTCATTATCCATCCTCTCCGTGTGTCCAAACCAACCGAGTACTCTCTTATCCACACGCTTGCTCAGTTCCACAACTACCCCAGTTTTGTCCCTCACAATTTCATTTCTCAATCTATCCAATGTTGTCACTCCTAACATACTCCTCAAACACTTCATCTGAGAGGTAAGATTGGGCCTAAAAAATCCAGCCCGACTCAACCAGGACCTACAGATATTAAACCAAAACAGCTTTGCTAAAAGTAGGAAAAAAAGCAGATAGGTGCATTGGGAGAAAAAGCATAAGGACTCTTTGAACTCAATTGGGCATTGTTAATTGATTTGCAAATGCCCCCCCCATGGATGAACATGATCCATAAAAGAACTATAAAGCTGTCAAATTTGAACACGGGAACCACCTATTGGAAACATTTTGAGTTTTATCCAACGCTTGATCATTTGGCACTCTTATTGATGGGGGAAAAAAGAGTCAAAGATGAACAGTTATAAACAAATGGCGTCTTATTCAGTCAGCAGTAAGTTCGGATGTGACTCCCCTTTTGCCATACTTGTTCCTGTTTTATGGCTACCCCGGATGTAATGATCGCGCGTACCGCCAACCACCAGCCACATCAGTGAGTGCACCCTTCTTTCTAATCAGCTGTTGTGAGTTTTGGAAATCACCCACAATCCTAACGCGCGACACACAAACTTAAAAGATAAAATATTTGACGTAACTTATCATTTAAGGACCAGTGTTCTCGTTTGCCTGCGTCCCTGCGTCCTAGACGCATTATTTTTGCTGGGGACGCATCGTGTCAAATCAATGTGCGACCCCGGGACGCAACTTTTTTGACACAAAATCGTCATTATCATTTTTTAACAAAGATTTACCGCACTCCAAACTTTTCGTCAGGCAGATCCGCCATTGTTGTTTTGGTCTCGTGGTTCGAGTTTTCGTCTGCACGCCGATCTCGAGTTCGAGTTGTGTAGTGAAAGTCCGTCTCTCTTTAGAGAACCGGCTTTTTCGGCATAACTCATTAAAGAGCCGTCTCTCAAACGGCTCACTTGCTTTGATGCATTATATTACAAATGATTATGTTGTATAAAGAAGTTAAGAAAAAAAGGAAGTATAAAAGGAGAAAATGAAAAAAGACAGGTTTGTGGTGATCCCTTTTAATCAGTATATTACCAACAATAATTTAATGCAGAAAATGAATTAATAATTTGAATAAGAAAATGTATTATTCTACTTAATTATATTTGCATGTATTTTTTGCTTCTACAGTGAACGTCCAAGCGACTTCATTTTTGAACTTTTTTTATAATAAACCTCATTCATGTCGAGCAACTCAGTGTCTCACAACAAAATGTTCATTAACATATATGATATAAGAAAACACATGTACAATATAACATGTTAAACTACATAAATACACACGTTTGAAAAAAAAAATGTATTTTGTAAGGGAAAATACGACAGTTTGTAAGGGCATGGAGCACACTAAATTTTGGGGACCCATAAATCTCTCTTGGGACCCATAGATTTTTGAGCATGCGAGTCCCCGCGACCCATCACTTTTCAGAGGTAAAATGAACACTGAAGGACACTTCAATCGATGCACCCAACATTACAAGTCACAAATTGCCCTTAGGCCGTAGTTTGGATACCACTTATCTGTAAAGTTCATAATGGGGGAGTCCATTAAAGAAACTATATTACTCTCATTCTCTGCAGAGCTGTTCTATAGATAACAGAGCAAGCCCTCTGTCCTCAACTCAGCACATAAGCCTTCTCACTTTCACTTGCTGTGCTCATTGTCTCCCAGACACCGTCGCTCTTCTATCATTCGCTCTCTGGACACTGAGGGAAACTGTGGGAGTCAGATCCATCGACATTTCGTTCTGTATACACGTGTACTAGAATGACAATAAAGTAGATCTGAATCTGAATCTGAATCTGAATCTGAATCTTCACACCAGCACCCAGAAGCAGAAACCGTGACTCCAGCCGAGAGCAGGAATTGTGTACAGTGTGCTGCCAAGCGTTTTCAAATGATCTGATTATATCTGCGTGGCAGCTGGGAGGAATTAACACATGAAACCCACGCGACTGTGTGGTGTGTCGGTAAGCTGTGGAGCTGTGGCCGTGATACGGGGGTTGGGCATGAAATACCGTATTTTCCGCACTATAAGGTGCACCGGGTTATAGGGCGCACCCCCTAAAAATAGTTTTTGGTCCTATATTTCCAATACATAAGGCGCATCGGATTATAAGGCGCTACACTGGGAACGTCGACAAAACAGTCAGATAGTTCAGTCAAACTTATTACCCCCTTAACATTCCGAAAGAAGCAAATACGTGTCTCAGACATGTACGGAAACAGTGTCTGTGCGATGTCACCAATCACTCAAATGCATCGTTCCAAATATCATTCGGAAGGTTAAAGTCTTGGGATTCAAGAAATGCCAAAGATTTCTTAGTTTCCATTTTATTTTTTGCTGGCAACTGTGTGGACAGCAAAGTAAGAATTGTATTGTGCAGGGAAACGGGGTTCTTTACTGTGCATATGACAATAAACACTTTGGATTGAATTTAGTTTAAAAATAGACTCATCACTGAAACATCAAGATCGTTCTAAAACAAGATACCGGGAAAATATAAAGCCGCACAGCAAGTTCTCTTGCAGCCATCACGTTCAATAATGATATGTAACCATGGTCTTCTTACAACCGTGAGTGTAGTAAATCCAGGAGAATAAAATATTTACAAATACAGAATAATAAAAAATGTTTTCTCTATGCCGTAGTGCAACCCAACGTGTGATTCACATTTATCTTTTTCGGCCAATTGCAGGCTTTGTTTCGCCCCTTTAGCCTATGTGAGCCTGTAAATGATAAAACGGATCGGCCCCCTTTACCTCTGAATAACTTTAGCCAATAGTGACTGATTCAAATGATGATTGACACATTGGTTAGGAAATGAAACGCCGGTATATAAATCCCAGCATAAACCGCAGAATACTTCGCCTTCGGGGGAAAATCTAGTCGGCGGCTGCTTGCCTTAGTTGCAAGACTTTGCGACTTAATATTGATCCATATACAAGGCGCACTGTATTATAAGGCGCATGGTCAGTTTTTGAAAAAACTAAAGGCTTTTAGGTGCGCCTTATAGTGCGGAAAATACGGTACATTAACTTTCATGCATAACAGTGGCCGTGCTTGATTGAAATCACTCACGTCTTGATTGGTCATGTCCCAGTATGGCCGCTCCCCGTAGGACATGACTTCCCACATGACGATCCCGTAGCTCCAAACGTCGCTCGCAGAAGTGAACTTCCGGTACTGGATGGCTTCGGGCGCAGTCCACCGGATTGGGATCTTACCACCCTTTGAACACATAAAGAAGCTCAATCACACATTCCAACCAGCAGGCGGAGACATTAAAACAAAAGGATGAGTTTTAATGGTAGAATTTACATTTTCCTCAACCATTATCGTGGAATATTTAAATGTATCTGCATATATATTAAAAATTGTACCATCTACGTTCTTCATTGATAACAATTTTAATATTTTAGTCATTTATAACTCCTTCACCTATTGGGTCATAATTAATGCACTTTATGATTACTTATGAATTTGCATGTAATTGTTTGGGTCTTGTTATAATTACTTGACATTCTTTCAGTTGTTATTCAATCTTTGCATCGTTTGAAATGGTATTTCAAGAGCGGTTTTTAGGATTTAAGTAATCCCTTGTTCATCGTTTTACCTTCCCAAAAGAAAGTAGAAATCTTCATTTTTTTTTACAAAAATAATATGATTAAATACTCAAATATGCACTGAAACCAAAGAACCAACCCTTTTAACAGGTTGAAACATTTGTTTGACAAATAAAAGTACTGTATGAAACATTTTTTATTTATTATCTTTAACAATTAGCTACTGTACAGTCAAAAAATAATATTATAAGTTAAGAGACAGTTCAGCCAATCAGGATCAGAACACAATGCACGATGCAAATCAGTGAAGTAGAAAAAACGTGAAAAATTAACCCCGTTATAGCGAGAGGTTATTGTACCCTTGAAGTTAAAGCACAAGTGATTTTCAGCTATTTTGATTGTGCACTCATAAATCCTACTAGTCATTGCCCTGTAGCTCATTTGTGCTCGAAAAATTATGTTATGCTAAATTTAGACTAACTAAACAAACTATAGTACGAAATAAACTGCTCATTTCATCCCCAGTGCTTATTTTAGCAACAGGGATATAAAGAAACGCGTGAGGGAAGAAATAGTAATAGTCAGGTGGATGAAAATGTCACACATAACAATAATCAAAATATTTTGACAGTATGTTAAAGTTTTTTTTTTAAATAAACTTGAAAAAAATATTCTTACTCCATCGCCAGAAATGTTGTTAGGTTGAAGTATTATATTTATCTAATACATTTTCCGACTTATTTCTGTCGTAAACTGAGAAAAATAGTACTTATAAACAATGTTCCCTCTAAGCTGTGCGCGTGCACAATCGGGCACTGCCCGCACATTCTCAGCGCACAAGAAAATCTAGCCAGCGCAATGTTCCCTCTAAGCTGCGTGTGTGCACAATTGCGCACTACCCAGAGCTTTTCCGCGCACAAGAAAATCTAGCCAGCTCACAAAAATCAGGGCTCGAAATTGCAAATTAAGAAGCGAATTAAGTCAAAGTTACAGTGCATGAAGGTAAAAATACAAGGGTTCCCCTGACCTTATGTTCTAAAAGCGGTATTTTGAAGTCAAGGTCGAAGTAGAACGAAGTTGAGTAAAGTCAATAGAGTTTTTCGAGAACCGCCTTCTTTGGCTCGGCTCACTAAAAGGAACCAGCTCTTTCGGGTCCTAAACGGCTCTTCAGGTGGTTTTTGCTTCTTTCATCCCTATGTGACCAAATATTATGTAAAATTATGCACAAAATGACTTAAAGGAAGGGGGAATAGACCAAAAAAGAAAAAAATACCAAAATGAAAAAGTAGTGAAAAGCTGAGAAAAAAAGAAACAAAAGGAAGAGAAAAAAGAAGGAAAAATTCAGAAAAAAAGCCAGAAAAAAGAAAGAAACAAAGAAAAAAAAGTAAATAGAGAACAAAAAGAAAAAAAGTAACAGCTAGGAAAAAATAAACACAATGAGATTTTTTTAAAAAGAATTAAAAAAAAAGAAAAAAAAACGGAAAAAGAAGAAAAATTTTGTGTTGCATTCAAATCATTTCCAATTATACCAAGTCAATCTTGTTGGCAACTAAAAAATCTGATTAAATACAGTTGTGTATCGTGCAACCGACCAAATAAGCCACCCAAAAATGTTAGTATTATGTGACAAAAGACACCAGGAAAAAAAATGGAAATCTTGTGAAAGAATTGTAAAAACAATTGACGTTTGTAGGCTGTACAACCTTTGCAATAGTACATTAGTCAATTCATTCCAAAGTGAAAAATAATTTTGCATTGCCGGAAACTCAGCAGAAAGTAACTTGATGTCAAGTTTGGGGCATGTTTGATAATGGATTAGTTGCCACACTTGGGATTGCTGTTGCTCACTGTTGTTTCAAGCGTTGCTCACATACTTTGTGTGAAAATTAGAGGGAACATTGCTTATAAATGAGTGCAACTATATTTTTTAAGGACTGTTTTTAAGTCAGATTAAGAAAAACAACACTTCAAAAAAAAATACAGTAAAATAAACAAAAATGGATGGTAACATCATTAAAATTACTGTTTTCTTTATAATACTTAAAATAAGCAAAATTGGTTGCTAATGTAAGTTTTGGTCAATAAAATAAAAACTTCTTGTGTTTTGTAGTTTCTTATTCTGTGTAACACTTTAGTAGACTTTAAATGAGAAAGTGCCCCTGTTCCTCACCAGAGCGCTGGTGTAGGTGGGGTCGGACGTGTCGTCTTCCAGGAAGCGGGAGAGACCAAAGTCGGACACTTTGCAGACCAGGTTGCTGTTGACCAGGATGTTGCGGGCGGCCAGGTCGCGATGCACGTAGTTCATGTCGGCCAAGTACTTCATGCCCGAGGCTATGCCCCTTAACATTCCCACCAGCTGGATCACGGTGAACTGCCCGTCGTTTTGCTGAAATAGACCATAGCAAAAATAGATACTGGCTCAAATCTCTATTCACAGGCATCATTTGTGCAAAAGAACAATGACAATTAGAATGGTTTTACTTTAACTTAAAAATGATTCAAATATTGAAGATGTCTAAAGAAACTATCTTTACTTTTTGAATAATTCATGTGGGCTTCATCACAATGTCAAGTCAAATCATTTTTATTTGTATAACCCCTAATCACAAAGAGTCTCAAAGGGCTGCACGGGCTATTGCACGGACTATTATTTCAGACTAGTATTACACCATCCCCTGATCTGGAACCAACATGAGGGCAAGGAAAAACTCAAAAACCTCAACATGAGGAAAATGAAGAAACCTTGAGAAGGGACCGCAAATGTGGTATCCCCTTTCAGGATTACCAGACAGCAAAGTATGTTGCAATTACAAATAATACAGAGATATTGTCCACAAAAAGTATAGGTTGTCAATCAGCAAACCCGTTTTCAGACTGGGTGTGAGGTGGGGCGGAGTTGTTGTGCCACGCAATCGTCTTAAATCAACGAGAAGGTGGAGTGTAGTATAAGACGAGCAGACCAGTGAAATCTTTAATTATTTGTGAGCAAAATTGTACAGATGCAAGAGATTGTACTGTACACATAAAAGTGTTCACTTTTTTTTCTGTTTGCTGTCTGGTAATCCTGAAAGGGGGATGCCACATGTGCGGTCCCTTCTCAAGGTTTCTTCATTTTCCTCATGTTGAGGTTTTTGAGTTTTTCCTTGCCTTAATGTCGGTTCCAGATCAGGGGATGGTGTAATAATTTATATATTCCCTTCATTCATTCCTTGTTTATTCCCTTCCTCCCTCTTCCTTCTTGCCATCCTTCCTCCCATGTTTCTTCCCTTCTTTCCTTCTTCCCGTCTTTCTTTCCTTCCTTGTTTATTCTTATCCTTCATTATACACTTCCTTCCTTCCTTCTTTAGTTCCTTTCTTGGTACCTTCCCTCCTTCCTTCCTTCCTTGATTCCTTCCTTCATTCCTTCCTTGATTCCTTCCTTCCTTCCTTCCTTTCTTCCTTCCTTCCTATCTCCCTTACCTCCAGTTATCTATTGTCTCTCCTTTCCTGTCCCACCTCCCCTCTTTGTTTCCCTCCCTTCCCTTCCTCCATTCCTCTTCCTTTCCCTTCCTCCCTCCCTTCTTTGTTCCCTTCCTATTTTCCTTCTTTATTCCCCCTTCCTCCTGAGGGCACAGCTTTGGTCTCAGCATAGGTGGAGACATTTTTCGAGTGATTGGTGGGGACAAAATGACGATTGCTCGATTTTGGGGGTAATAAGACATTTTCATATTTTATATGGTTACACTGACATTTTGCTAAAGAGTATTTTCCTGAAATTAAGTCAGAGATTTTAAAAGCACATTAGAGCTCTCATCTGCACAGCAAAATAAATAATTCTCAACCATAGGCAAAAAAAATGCCTTATTTCTATTTTTTTTCTATTTTTAAATCAAACATTATTTAATTTTGAATATTCGTTTTCTGTTCTGTGATTAAAGGCGATAGAAATAAACATGACTTAACTCATTAAATTATTTCTGCGGTAAAACAAACAAAACAATACATACAATGAGATTTGTCTGTTATAGCAGATATCAAATATTTGTTCGTATTCTAAGAACTAAAATATAAACAATTGGCTGTTATCTGCTGTGCTAATTTTAAGTGTTATATTTGTCTTTTATATTTTTGAACTTATTTCTGTAGTAATACAATTAAAAGAATTGTGATATTATAGAAAAAACAAAAACAAAAATCTGATAGCATTCTTTTAAATTTTATGTTTACTTTAAAGATTTATTTTGCAGTCCAAAAGCCACCTAGGAATATTAAAACTAAATGTTACCACTGGACTTAACCCAAGTGTTCTGGTAGCTCGAATGTTGATGTTTTTCTTGACACCTCCAATAAAAATGATTTAACATTTCAGCCATAATTTCTTGCAGTCAATATTATGATGATTCATGACATTTTATCTTGAGCAGGATCCAAATCCATCAAAGTTGAGCGTGCAAAGGTTTCTTTTAAATGTGTGATAAAATCGGCACCCCAGGACCCAAAGAGAGATGTTTATTTTTACGTGCTCAATGCAGGTCTGGCCACAGTTAAGCTTGGTCTGGACGCCGTTCTTACAGCTGTCTCCATCTTTTTGTAAAGTGCTTTAATGTGCACATGGCGCCTTGACCAAGCGAGCAGCTGTTTACTCCCGTCATGACGCTGTCCTTCATCGGTGGGGGAAGCAGTGGTAAATTTTAGGGATCCAAATATTGATCTATACTGAGCAAGTACTTGGATCAGATCAATACTTTGTCGCAGGATCGAAACTTTACTTCTCCAGCAATTTCCTCAAAGTGACACATTTCCATGTGGATAGCAAAGTCCTGGCGCCATTGGCAACTACCGTAAATTCCGGACTATAAGCCGCTACTTTTTTCCCTAACTTTCAATCCTGCGGCTTATTCAGTGATGCAGCCAATTTATGTAATTTTTCTAACGGCTGCTAGCGGCGCTCGAGTGTTGCAACCAATAACTGCCCTGTCAAAGTTATATTATTATTATTAAAGCCAAGTCAAGTCAAATCACATTTATTTATACAGCCCTTAATCACAAAAATGTCTCAACGGACTGCACAGGATTACAATTACAAAATTACACAATTACCTGATCTTAAACCAGCATGTGGGCAAGGAACAACTCAAAAACCTCAGTGTGAGGAAAAAAGAGAAACCTTGAGGAAGGACCTCACATGTGGTAATCCCCCTTCCAGGATTGACCAGGGTGAATTACAATTAGCATTACTGTACACATAATAGTAAACATTAGGTAAGATGTTGAAGATGTCCGGAAAGAGCATGACACAAACGACGCCCCCAGCCTGTAAACTAGTCCAGAAAGTCTATGACGGAAAACTCTTTGAAAACTCCCTCGGTGTACCGTCTTTCTTTGTAAATATGTGTAACCCATGTATAATATGTATTTGCAACTGTATATTTTTGTAATGTATTTATTTGTATTTATTTTAGACACTTATTCTGATTTGCACGGCTGAACGAAAAAATGAGGGGCGGAACAAACGTGGGGTGCGAGCGTATTATGAACTGACCGATAACGGATAATGGATAATGAACAAAGAAGATAGAACAATAACCCTTAAAAATCCCCCCCCCCATTTAATTTCACTCGCGGGACTTGAAGTCGGGTTTGGGTTGATTTTGTGTTTGTGTTACATGTTTAAATGTGGGCGCATGCGGCTTATATACAGGTGCCGCTTGTGTATGTACAAGATCGGTTTCCCTCTTAAAATGTGGTGGGTGCGGCTTATAATCGGGTGTGCTCTATAGTCCGGAATTTACGGTATATACTGTAAGCTTATACTTGGACTGCTGCTGCATCTTGTCTGTCAGGCAGAAGAGAGGGCCAAATCTTTGCGCCCACCTAGACCAAAAGCTAAAAATGACAGAAGCAAACAGGAAGCGCAGAAAAGGACAACTGCAGAGAAGGACAACCTGGTGTAACTGGTGTGGTTTGCAACTGTTTCAACAATTTTCATAAACACATTAAAAAAAATCACTTAGCAGGGAGCAAAGAGTTGCAACCAGAAATATGTATTGATCGCTACTAGCATGTATTTCCTGGATCGGATCCCAGTATCGCTCACCCCGAGGAGATTTTTCTGTACAAAAGTTCTCGTTTTCCCCCCCACTTTCACTGTGTGGCAGCTTGTTGGGGAATAAGATTCCTGAGAGGGGCGCTGGCGGCGAGAGGCATTGGGCGTCCATATTAGCAGTCTGCGCCAGTGCTCCAGTAGCCTACTTGTCTTTCACGCTTTGCTGCTCGTTAGCCTCGCCTCACGCTTCTCCTCACGTCAAGTTGAAAGGCCCTCGTGCCGCCGATTAAGCGCCATGCATTATGCATTGCATCAACCCTCGCAATTACACATTGGGTGCCGCCCTTTGCGTGGAGTTTCACGGCCATAATGGCAGCGAAAAGAGTAAACAGGTTGTCTCGATCCAACACAGACGTGGCCAAAGATTATCTTTCGAAGGGCCACACTTAGAACAATAGGATGACCACTAGAACCTTTTTTTTTCTAGGATTTTATAAACGTGAGAAAAGGTGTTGGTTTCATATTATTTAAAAATCTTACAGGTATTTAGATATTTAAACAGCATTTGATAGAATATTGAAATGTCTCCCTGCATATAAAACAGGGGTGGGGGACTATGTGCTACAATAACAGCCAAATCATTGACACACACTGCTCACTCGATATAGAGTTTCTAGCAGTATCGTGTAGTCCCTTCTATCTATCGAGAGAGCTAAGTGTGGTTATTGTGATTGCTGTTTACGTTCCACCGGATGCTAACGTTCCACCGGATGCTAACGTTAGCATAGCTAACTGCCCGCTGCTATCAATAAACAGCAGCTTGCACACCCCGACGGAGCTTTTATCGTCACCGGCGACTTTAATCGGGCATGCTTAAGGACTCTACTTCCCGAATCCATTCAATACGTGGACTGACCAATTAGGGAAAAAACACTGGATCGTGTGTACAGTAAGATCAAACATCTAGTTGGATCCGGCCATCTCTGTCTGTCCCTCAACCCTCATTCACCCCCCTCCAGAGGAAAACAAAGCCTAAGCAACAAGGACAGTACAAACATCTTCTTTGTTCCTTTATCTCTTTGTTTTCCTTATCCTCACTGTAAAATGTGGAACTGGAGTGCCACGTCCAATTTCGTTGTCACAATATATTCAACCCATGTTGTAACAATGACAATAAAGCTATATTCTATTCTATTCTATTCTATTCTATTCATATAGTCATAATTGTGTAAGTTTTCCAGGTAGTTTTTTTCATTCTTTTAAATCATCACATTAATATTGTAATAAAGTTAATTGTTTAGTGCTAATTGATGCACTTCTTGTTTGATTCACAATAAATAGATTTATCTAGCTGTTGTACAGTCTATACATTGTTCTGTGGTGTTCTGATTTACTGCTGGGAGGGTGGTTTTGACTCTTATCAAACCACCTGCATGATTTAGTCTGCACGACAGACTGGTTATGAAGCTTGAGCCTTGCGAATTTTCTACTACTTTCTGTGTTCCACCCCATTGGTATATAAATGATTGGAAGCCATTTTGAAAGCGCACTTGTGACAAGCACGCAGCCTTGTTCATTGTTCACAAGCCCAACATATGTTGTTTTTTATTTGCAATAAAAACCTCAAACTGCTCACTCCAGCGATTGTTTTACCCGTCTCATCTCATGACCCGGATGTTGATTTGGACACGCATCGAACTTTTTCTTTTCTTAATTCTGTGGGACAATGACAATTACTCGTGGTTAGACGAATAATTATGTGTTAAAACTTATTAACTGTTTGGATATCTTTTGATTTAGAAACTCTCCGAAATGTCAACATTTAAGCTTCTCAAAGGTAATTGTTTGGCTTCATACACCTCCATTAGCCAACATTGACCTTCTCTATGGTAAGTGCGAATATTAAACTCACATTTTATTTTGATAATATCCCCCTATTTATCTTATTATTGTATTTTTGGTTGAATTACTATTTCAGATTGTTTTAGTGATCAGCAAGATGCATTTTAAAGCTACTTAGAGTCAACTCTAATTACTTTGGGAGGCTGGGAACAGATTAATTGATTTTCAGTTATGCAATTCAAGGATTAATTAATTTCATATGTGGAGGATAGGTCAAGGGTTTTGCTATAGCTCAAACATTTTTGTGCCATACTTTGGAAAATATTGATGAACATTTTTAATATTTTCTAGAATAGGCCAAATGAAAAGGTAGATTTTCATTCTTTTTTCCCCTTGCAGATCATTTATATGGCACTGTTTATTGAATACAGAAACTGAATATTTGTCAAATGTATCCAAGTGTAAGTGGTATTCCAGTAAATTCTGGACTAGACTGCACCTGATTAAAAGCTCTTTGCCTGAATTTAAGAACGAAACTCAATTTTGTCTTTGTACAAGCCGAACCGAATTTTAGCCACAGATTTGAACAGCAATAAAAATGAACCAATTCACACACATTTCTTTGATTTTAAGCCTACAAAACAGGTGCCAACCGCATGGGCCATTTGGCATTGATGCTTTCGGATGAGAAAGTTGTTTACGTCACATGTTTTCAGATCATGTGACCATAAGCACATATTTACCATGAGATTAGCACATATTTACCACTGCGCATAAAGAAAAAAACCCAACGAGGGCTGCGGCGCATAAAAAGTGAGATCTATATTTCTAGACAACAGCACCAGGCCAACCATACTGTGAAGAATAGTGCCAGATTGCAGCACATATGTGTCTTCTTGTGTTGTTGTAGTTATTGGTGGTTGCCCGATGATGGATTTAATTGCATTCACTTGTTATCATTCCTTGTTGATTAAAGGAAACTTCAGCGACCTCACATTGACTCTGACTATACTAAAAGAGAAATAGAGAGTTTTTTGATAGATAACTTCAACTGTTGTTCAATTTGGTTGCATAAATTGAAGACTTGACTTGTGGGTGAAAAGGATCAAATATCGTAAATATGTTGTAAGTATTGAATAAAGGACTGTCAAACCTCTCGTTTCGCTCCTTTTATGTATTATACGAATAGGGATTGCAAAAACATGGACTCATTTCTCTCGAATGACATAATAAACGTTTCCAGACATACTTGTACTTTGAATGCTCTACATTTTCGTCGATAAAGCCATGAAAAAAATAAAATAAGCCAAAGCACATTTAAAGCCACAGTTTTAAAAAATTAATAGCTTGTACCCCGGAATTGGTCATCAACAAATATGGTCATTAACAAAAATATTCCACTGATTAGGCGAATGTTAAAATACATAATTGTAGCTGGGAAAAAACATTAACATCCTACAATTAACTCCATTCATAAATGTAAAGAAGTTATCACAAAACAATGAGAAGTAAAGTAGACGTGACATATGGAAACCTGAGAAATTGGTTATGACAAAAGCGATAAGAGGAGCCGCTGCAAAGTGTTAATCTTCACACCGTTCAGCTGCAGCTCAAATACAGTAAAGCCGACTTGACAACTACCACCAGTGAAAGCAGAAAATTTGATGTGACAAGTACAATAAAATACAATTGCTTACAACAGAAAGGGGCGAACAGGTTGGTGCAAGGTCTTGCCCAATTTGAGAAGGGTTCATGAATAAATAAATAAAATGACACTTCAAAATATAAATAACATAATATGTCTAACACCTAAAGCAAATAAGAGTGTTCTTTTACTATAATTTAGGTTAGATATCGTCTATCATCTTGTTCAATGTTCATTAAATTGACGGCTATTGTTCAAATTAATGATGAATTTTATGTTTCCTCTATTGATATTACCACTCATCCAACCAAGAACTAGGGGGGAACAAAGAATACAGAACTGGTACTGATACTTTTTCCTTGGAAATATCATCATCATTGAATAATTAAACTCAAACCAGATCCCTTTCCACACACATTATACCTGGCATTTTCCTTTTATGTAGTTGAAAAACAGTCCTTACAGTGCAGTGATTCCTGTTTGCCTTTATCATATTTGGGTAAGGGTGAACCAAGCGTGCATAGATGGGGGAAGTAGTAGGACATTTTAGGGATGAGCAGATCAGCAGGTAGGATGCAGTAGTAGGCCAGGTAGAGAAGTGCCAAAAGTGTGCCTGTTAGTCACCCACTCAGGCATACACTTAAAACAGTGGTGCTCACACGGTTTCAGGATGTAAGCTGGTTTCAAAATCCCAAAGTAAAACTGATCTACACACCACAAAAAATGGAGTCTAGCATCCTAATTAGTGGAATTGAATAATCACAATATTTCTCAATGCAAGCTTAAATAAATCAGTATACATTTAATTGAAATTTAAAAATCTAATACAATAGTAATCACCATTGCCAATGTTTTTGTCCACTGATGCTCTATCACTTTACTGCTGTAATGCAGTTTGATTAATCAGAAAATATTGAATAACCCTTACACAAACTAGTCAACTAACTTACATTTGTGGTTAATAACCCAAATTCTTACACATACCTAAATAGTGATTAAATACATTTTTAAAAGTTTTTTTTTTTTAATTTGTAAGGCATATGGACAAAATCCAACTTCACACATTTTATGATATACACATGTAAATGGATATTACATTTCATTTGGAGTCTTAATCATTAAATACTAATTACATCATAAGCAAAACATTAAAGACAAAAAATTGTAATGAATTACACCTTTTATGGACAACATTGGGATTTCTCTAAATTGCTACTGTTGCTTGAGCTATATGCTAAAATGCTGCATTTGACTGCTGGATGGCAACGTGCCTCGAAAAATACAATGCACTTGAATAATTTCCCCAAATCTTCCAGTATTAACAGTATCAGTGACCCACTGGTAACTAATTATCTATGTAATGAACACCCCTGATTTAAAAAGCAACCAATGGCGCTGGGTGTGAGAGAGAAGGGCTGCACTATATACATAGCGAAGTGCCGCTTTGTGGAAATTGATGGAGGAGCGAATTATTAATACCAGGACAATAGCATCGATATAATCCAAGCACTTGCTTAGTATCGATAATATCGATATTTGGATTGATCCACCCACTCCTACCTAGAACTAGTCCGGTTGTCATGTCCTCCACGGTTGTCATGTCGCCCAGCTGGCCCCGCCCCTTGACACCGGCTGAGGCGCATTGGACTGATTGCTCTTGGAGTACTTAAGCGCGCTCCTTTGTACTGTGCGTACCTGGTTAAACTCCGTGAGACTTCTGTTAAAACCTGTTATATGCCTAGTTGTGAATCTGCCCGTATTTGTTCCTGTTTTGTCTTTGGTCTGATCCGTTTGTTTGTTTTTGACAACTTGTCTTTTGTTTGGATTTCTAACCCACTCCGCGACCATTGATCCCCGGAACGAGTGTGCGCACCCTCCTCATCCTTCCCCCCAAAAATTGTGAGTACGTCTACGCGAATGGGTCCTTTTTTCCTGTTTCCCGCTCCGTTTCCGTGACACCGGTAGCTTTATTCCCCCTTCCTAATAGCATAGGTGCTACAGTCATCACTCACCCTGAGGAAGGAGTCTAGGGAGCCGTTCTCCATGAACTCAGTGACGATCATGACGGGACTGCTCTTGGTGACCACGCCCTCCAAGCGTATGACATTAGGGTGGTCGAACTGGCCCATGATGCTAGCCTCGCTCAGGAAGTCCCGCCTCTGCTTCTCCGTGTAGCCTGTCTTCAAAGTCTTGATGGCCACAAACATCTCCCGCTTGCCAGGAAGCTTCAGGTTGCCGCTGCACACCTCGCCAAACTCTCCTGCATAGGGCGAGCACATTGATTTTTAGCACCTAAGCAAGCATGATCGGTTTGATTTTTTTTTTTTCTTGTCACATCTCATTACCCGCTCCGATGACCTGCTCGATCTTCACGCAGGATATATCAATCTCTTTAGCGAACTCTCGCACGGCCTCGTTGGGGTCCTCATATGTGAACGGATCGATATAGATCTTCATTCCTGGAGTCACTTGGAAACAGGGAGAGACGCACTCACATATTTGATTTCTATACAGTGATGAATTTGGTCGGATAAGATTTTTTTTATCCTGCGTTGACACTACTAACTAAACAAGAGGAATTTTGGGCCAACAAAATTGGTTCCCGAGCTAGAAAGATCCTAGCACCAATTTCCGTCATGTGTTTATTTGGAAATAACAGAAGATACCCAGTGTTCTCGTTTGCCCGCGTCCTTGCGTCCTAGACGCATCATTTTTGCTGGGGACGCACAGTCTCAAATCAACGTGCTTCCCCGGGACGCAACTTTTTTGACACAAAATTGTCATTATTTGCAGATAATAATAATTGCTCCCAAGAAAGTAAATGGTAAGAGGAAAGAAAATTGCAAAACATTAAAAGCAACCATCGGGTTAAAAAAAGAAATTATTAGGAAATACGAGAAATCTGAACGAGTTTCTGTCATCGAACCGCTGCTAAAAGGTACAGGTAATGCTTTAAAATTGCTTTATATTTTTTTATCTTCATTATGTTTAATATCCACACACTTGAATAATTATGTTGTTTAGGTACACAATTTATCAATATCTGGGTATCTATGGCCGTTTAGTTACACTATTAAATTTTGGGCAAATGCATAGGAACATATACAAATAAGTACCATTACTTCATAAGATAAAAAAAATGGTACTGGAATAATAAGATGTTCTAAAAAACATTTAAATAATGATTGTTTCTTAGGTACACCTTAAATAACATTTTGGGTTTTTATAGTCATTGAGGTACACATATTTTGTGGATTTTAGAGTCCGTATGAACCTATACAATTTCATTACTTTGTAACACCGATCCTGAACGGATTATGGAGTACTGAGACATCCCTGTACTTAAAATACAATGCAAAAATTAGGTCATATTTTTCTTATTTTTTGAGTACAATAAAAAAAGAATGTTGAACTATTTTCCTAAAATTAAATAAACCATATTTAATATAACAGTTAAATAAATTAAATGTGCCAAAAATAGAAAATGTTGTAATATTGTTTTGCTAAATAAATTAGGTATGGGATAATTCATAAACTCAGATAACAAATAAACTAATGGAATTTAAATAAAAAGAAGAAGAAGAAGTTTTCGCTACAGAAGAAACGTTTACTTGATAGTTTACTCGATACTTTTTTTCTTCTTTTATGAGGTTTTCCAATTTACATTTTGGACTTTTTGCAGTGCATACATTTATAAGAATGTGATCTGAATTGTCTTACACCACTAAATGTAAAAACTCAAACAACATATTCGATATTAATATAGTGGAAAAAAAGCTGTATCACTGTACAGATTGAATCAAACTGTGTTGCACTACAAAATTAAATCAAAATTATACCACATCAAAAACGTTACAAAGCAAGAAGCTTTTAAAGGCCACATGAAACTGAGCTGTACCGTAAACAGGGATTCGGTCCTGTTGTACTAGTACTATCTGTTGTATTAAGAGCAAATCTATCACCTATCTTTTGTCGAGGAGTCATATGAAATCTAGTAAATGGGCTCCACTCAAGCCTGGAGCCTGAAACCTCTTATAGTCCGGAAAGGACACGACCCCCTTCTGGCCTTTTAGTGCTAATAATGCGCCATCCCGGCGGAATTATAAATATATACTTGCACAATCTCCCGTGGGCCCTTATCACATCTGAGTGGCCCGCTCAGCCCTCGCTCTCACCTAAGCCCCGCTGCCAGGTAAATTGGCTTAAGGTGTCCTTTAAGCGCCAGTCTTCTTAAACGTTCCCGGCTTTTAAATCCGATTATTTGCCTCTCACCTCCGCGTCGTGCCCGGAGGCCGTTTGAGTGGACTCCGCTCTCGGGCCTGAGCCACTGACGCGTCAAGACCGGCTCCAAATGTCAAATGAGGGCAATCTACTTGGCCATTGAACCTCTCCCAATCTTAAATGATGAAATATGCCAGATGGAAGATGGCTGGGTTCGGATTGCAAGACCAATTTCAGTTTATTAACTCCTATATGAACATTTCAAGCGGTACATGCCATATTACCATCTTCTTCTTCCTCCAATTTTCAGCATTTTTCGCATTATAACCCACCGCCTACCCCTCATATTTCCGCTGCTATAAAACATACTCAGAGCTTTAATTAATCACAACAATCTGAACATTTCAAAATAATGATTTTATAGCAAAATAATTTGGGCTGGGTATCACTTCTAATTTCCTGAGTCATTTCCATTTTGATTCAGGTTGAATTTTTTTTCAATTAAGAATTTGATTCACTCAAATCAAATTAAATGTTGATTGATATACAATAAAATATCCTTGTATCAGGAATGGGCAATTGCACATACCAAGTATTGGTGCCATACAAGCCTTATGAGTTGTGGATACAAGTATAAATTAGTAATAAAAATGATATACAGGGAGTGCAGAATTATTAGGCAAGTTGTATTTTTGAGGATTAATTTTATTATTGAACAACAACCATGTTCTTAATGAACCCAAAAGTCTCATTAATATCAAAGCTGAATATTTTTGAAGTTGGAGTGGGGCTTTTTTAGTTTTAGCTATTTTAGGAGGATATCTATGTGTGCAGGTGACTATTACTGTGCATAATTATTAGGCAACTTAACAAAAAACAAATGAATACCCATTTCAATTATTTATTTTCATCAGGGAAACCAATATAACAGCTCAACATTCACAAATATACATTTCTGACATTCAAAAACAAAACAAAAACAAATCAGTGACCAATATAGCCACCTTTCTTTGCAAGGACACTCAAAAGCCTGCCATCCATGGATTCTGTCAGTGCTTTGATCTGTTCACGATCAACATTGCGTGCAGCAGCAACCACAGCCTCCCAGACACTGTTCAGAGAGGTGTACTGTTTTCCCTCCTTGTAAATCTCACATTTGATGAGGGACCACAGGTTCTCTATGGGGTTCAGATCAGGTGAACAAGGAGGCCATGTCATTAGTTTTTCTTCTTTTAGACCCTTTCTTGCCAGCCACGCTGTGGAGTACTTGGATGTGTGTGATGGAGCGTTGTCCTGCATGAAAATCATGTTTTTCTTGAAGGATGCGGACTTCTTCCTGTACCACTGCTTGAAGAAGGTGTCTTCCAGAAACTGGCAGTAGGACTGGGAGTTGAGCTTGAGTCCATCCTCAACCCGAAAAGGCCCCACAAGCTCATCTTTGATGATACCAGCCCATACCAGTACCCCACCTCCACCTTGCTGGCGTCTGAGGCCGACTGGAGCTCTCTGCCCTTTACCGATCCAGCCACGGGCCCATCCATCTGGCCCATCAAGACTCACTCTCATTTCATCAGTTCATAAAACCTTAGAAAAATCCGTCTTGAGATTTTTCTTGGCCCAGTCTTGACGTTTCAGCTTGTGTGTCTTGTTCAGTGGTGGTCGTTTTTCAGCCTTTCTTACCTTGGCCATGTCTCTGAGTATTGCACACCTTGTGCTTTTGGGCACTCCAGTGATGTTGCAGCTCTGAAATATGGCAAAACTGGTGGCAAGTGGCATCTTGGCAGCTGTACGCTTGACTTTTCTCAGTTCACGGGCAGTTATTTTGCGCCTTGGTTTTTCTACACGCTTCTTGCGACCCAGTTGACTATTTTGAATGTAACGCTTGATTGTTCGATGATCACGCTTCAGAAGCTTGGCAATTTTAAGAGTGCTGCATCCCTCTGCAAGATATCTCACTATTTTTGACTTTTCAGAGCCTGTCAAGTCCCTCTTCTGACCCATTTTGCCAAAGGAAAGGAAGTTGCCTAATAATTATGCACACCTGATATAGGGTGTTGATGCCATTAGACCACACCCCTTCTCATTACAGAGATGCACATCACCTGATATGCTTAATTGGTAGTAGGCTTTTGAGCCTATACAGCTTGGAGTAAGACAACATGCATAAAGAGGATGATGTGGTCAAAATACTCATTTGCCTAATAATTCTGCACTCCCTGTACATTTCTGTTATTTCATGTAATAATTGATGATAGTTTAAACATTTTAAAGGTATTTAATAACTTGATTCTGTTTTATTACATTTTTAATCTGAAAAGGAGATTCCATTGGTTGCCCGTTGGTTATCATTGCACACTCTTGGTTATTGTTTTGATTTTTAAGAACTTTTTACATCATTGTCACTATTGGCTGTTGTGTGTTCAGCCCCCTTTAGTGTGGATCTGCTTTTGTAACCTTGGAGGTTTATTAGAAAAAAAGGGCTCAGGGGACAGCCTTTAGAAAAGTACATGAATAAAGTATCTATCTATCTATCTATCTATCTATCTATCTATCTATCTATCTATCTATCTATCTATCTATCTATCTATCTATCTATCTATCTATCTATCTATCTATCTATATCTGAGGTTGAAGCTGTCTCGCTTTTCTCCTTTCAAGTTTGAAATACATTGATGTAGTCTCTCCTTTTTTGAAGTGTCTACTTAACTTTGAACTTGTCATTTCTTCTTAAAAAATTGAGATTTTAAGTAAAAAAATGGGAACATTATTTTGATGTACGAATCTGTATCTCGCAAATGTCATAAGAGTCTGTAAGTTGCTTCAAACATCTCTACGGATATTATTCAATTCGAATTACAATTATGAGGGGGGGGGGGGATAACTGGTTAGAACTTTTTTTTCCTCTAAATCGAAAATAATCTCTCTATTCAAAAAAGCTAAGTAACTATGAATTGGGACATGTCTTAATTGTCTTGAAGTTTGATAAGTACTCACTTTGGAATTGTAAACATTGCATGACACAATAGAAAAAAAAACATGAAAGAAGCCTTCCAAAATATTGTTTTCTCATGTATTCATATAACAAAAATGTACATTTGAGGTATGGTTTTATTTAGCAACATTGGTTTGTGCAAAAGGAAATCAGTTTAATATAAATTGTTTTTTTAACAACCCTTAAAACAGTCAGGAATGAAAAATCCATATTTTACGGTACAATTGTTGCATTATTACTTGAGGAGAAGTCAGAAAAAACAGTTAGTTGTGAAAAGTAAACAATTTTTTTTTAAGAATAAGCCTCAAGTTCGAACGTTGGGCCAAGGTATAGTTACCACAAGGAAAGACGAATAATGTCTGCAGGTATAATGTCACATTTTTTTTACATACTTGAATCCTTCAAAGACTAAATTATTTATACTTGTAAAGCACATTACAAAGTACTTAAATTTGAATCTTATGGTAAAACATTCCATTATAATATGAAACAATATTAACATTATTTATACTGCTATGGTGGATATATAGAGTAAAAAAAAAACGAGTTGTAATAAAAGGTATTAATAGTTTTACCTGAACTACCTTTTACTTTTTCACCCTTTGACGACCTTCAAAACACAGCAAAATAAAAGAATGATAACGCTGATTAAATGGAACTGAAATGACAGCCTTTTAAATCCCAAGACGATGCAATTTCTTAAATGCTGGCGATCGCCGGGATTTGTTCTCACATTTTCACTGCCGCATAAGCTGCACAGCGGAAGCTTTACGCGACGCCGTCGATCCTTTTGAATATTTCATCAACGGTGAACGATTCGCGTGGCATTAGCCGCTAATGGCGCTTCAACATGAGCGAGGGGCTGACCTACTTTCACAACAATAGCTCGTGTTAACGATGACAACATGAACCTCGCGCGCCCGTGTGGACTTTGCTTAAACGCAAATGGAAGGATTAATCGCTCGAAAGCAGCGCGGGGAAGGGGGCCTTTTTTGGAAGGAGGAGGCGGTAGTCATGGAGATAGGTGTGCTGGAGTGAGGCGTGATCAGTGATGGAGACAACGGTGTGAGGCGGTAGTCATGGTGACAGGTGTACCAAAAGTAGGGGAGGGGCGCTTGGTGTTAAATGCAGTAAAAGGGGGGGCTTGAGGGGTTTACTCACTGTGGCCGCTGGTGTAGTGCTGCAGCTTGTCTGTGTACTCAGAATCGGCCCTGTCAAAGCCACGCCTCCTGGGGGAGAGACAAAGAACTCTAGCGCTGGTGCAAAAACAGGGGGAGGGTGGGGGCACCTCTAACGTTTCAGAACTGCGAGATACTTGACAAGCTGTCAAGTGTACACTTTTTTTCTTCTTTTTATTTTCTGTGTGAGCTGGAAAGCTACAAAGAAAAGAACACCATACACAAAAATACAGATGGAAATACAACCAGTGTGGACATTACTACAGGACTCAAATTGTAATTTCATGAAAGAGAAAGTTATAAAAATTCTAATATTTATTTGGAGGACGTCCAGACTCTAAGTATTATAGACCTTTTCATAGCTTTGTTACAGTCGAAGCTGGAGGCCAAAGAATAATCCGCGCTGGTCAAAAATAGTGAGTGGACCAAGGTTTCGTTTATGTTAGTTTGGTGTTAAAATGTTCTCATGTTGTGTGTTTGCATGCCAAAATTGGGGGGAAAAAGTTAGTGATCGTAAATTAAATTATAATAGGATCCCATCGTATACTGCTGATTAAAGAAAGAGGAGGGAGTTGTAGTTAAATGCATTAAAGTGAAGCGATTGGACCGAGGCACTCATCAAAAATGCTTGGGTTTGCAGCGTACACTTCATATTAGGTAATAGAAATCAAAAGGTAATGATTGTCAGTATTGAGTCTATATTACCTATTACAACGACAAACTATATCTATTTGCTTCTAAGCTTTAGCTAACTGTTAGCATGAAGCCTAAATCATCAAGAGATGCTTCTCCGAAAAAAACCAAAAAAAACAATAAATACTTCTAATAATTGACTTGAATTGTTTACCCACCATTTGTATTCAATGTGTGTTTGTTTGAGCCGCCACACACAGTGTTAACAAAGCTAAGGTTGGCATTTAGGCAATGCCTTAAAAAACTAATTTTAGTTCAACAAACAGTAATTATGTTCACAAACATTGTTAAGCGGACTGCAACTGATCTATAGAGCAGTAAATGTTACTTTGAACAACATATAACATTAAGGAGAAAAAAAGGCTATTATTTATATATATCAAAATACTAATTTGTCATGTTGGAAAGTATTCCAAAATTGTAATCATTGTTTTCTAGATCACTGAATAATCACTGAAGCCTTTTACCTTTAAAGGGGTCACGGTAAACCAGACCTCAGAAATTGCTTGTTTGTTTAACGGCATACAACGTTTCACAACGTTGGTATCAATGACAATAAAGATAACTACATTGAATAAACTGCTAACATTCCCACACTTCAGATTGGTAAACAATTCAAAAACTGAATAAAAAATAAAAATAGGATTTATTCTGTGTGATGTGGCCAATTTAAGAGATTTTTGAAGAATATGATTATTGAGAATTATTAAATTGTGACAATTGTTTTTGTTTTGTTTTTCCACCCAGCATTTTCAAGAATTTGATCCAACATACAAATAATCAGTGTTCTATCATGTAGGATAATAATTTATATATTAGAGTGTTTCATTGTATACAATTTTAAAGAAATAAAGATTTCTTGTTTTCAGATTTCGCCTATCACGGGTTCTTTTTGGGATTGTGTCCCTTGCAAATGAAAAGGGGATTACAGTATTTGTTCACGTTTGAGTGTTTGCTATTTTAAAATGGCTTTGTTGTTTATTTTAACTCACATTCAGAATCTCTTAAATGTCTAACAAGTTGTATCTCCCAATCAGGGTTGGGTAGGGTTACTTTAACTTGATTACTTTCAATTACTTTTGGATTACTCCAATACCAAATATAATAATAATAATAATAATTTCCTTTGTATTGTCATTCTTTGTAAGAACGAAATGTCGATACACCTGACCCGTTGTAGCGAGCCGATGCAGCCGCAGCCAACAGAGGGCGCCGCCATTTTACCAATGTTATAAGTCTTAGGTATGACTCGGCCGAGGCGCGAACCAGCGACCTCCCAGTCTCAAAGCGGGCGCCCTACCATCTAGGCTACTGAGCTGGTATGCTAATAAAAGACAAAATAAACTAAATATGAATACAATTACTAAATTTTGTGCAGGCTTGGGGAGTAACGGAATACATGGAACGGCAAAAATGATGTTGGCAAGCTGTATGGATTTATTTTCATTTTGTTTCTGTCGCATTTTATGTGAGTTTTGCCGGAGATCAAAGAGATCAAAGCCAGGAGAGAAAGCTTACCACGTGTTGTGAGTCATAATTGTATTCATATTTAGTTTATTTTGTCTTTTATTAGCATATTTGCTATTGGAGTAATCCAAAAGTAATTGAAAGTAATCAAGTTAAAGTAACCCTACCCAACCCTGCTCCCAATACAAGACTTTTCAAATCACACTTGGACAGAATAATTGCCAAATACTGCTATATACATCAAACCTTTATTTTCCCATAAGACAAGGCTAGAAATTCACTCGACTGGTGAATGAGTTCCTACATAAATTTGAAACACGGTGAATTTTGCCAGACATATTTACTCTGTTTGTTTGTTTTTGTAAAGCCTGAAGAGTGCCAAAAGGTTACAAAGCATTCTTATGAACCAGTAAAAAAAATAACGTTTTGTCTTCATGAAATACGACAACCAAATGACGCGAGGGGAAAAAAAATGACTCAACCTAATAAGAGTTGAGTGTCTTCCTAGTATCAAAGCTTCGCTTGTGTCACAGCTGCTTTGACGACACTGACAGTCGCTATGAAGTGTTAATGAGGATGCAATGCAGCCGTTGTCACACTTTATGTCACACGTTTTCGGGACCTTTACGGACCCCCGAGATAAATATGGAATAATAATCAGACAGATGTACTGGAGCCAGCTGCAACAGATCACCTCATGGATTTCTATCTTATTACCAAATACATTAGATTAGTTTTTGTATTTTCATCCTCAATGAATTTGGTACCATATTCAGTGAGAAAGCTAAAAACTAAGTATGTATGCGATTTTTTTTCCAAGAAGATGTTCATTTTTTGAAATTCAATATCATAGCATAGCGTGTAGCAGCCAGGCAGCACATGCGTCAATTTTGGCAGCGACCCGGCATCCCAGCATCTTTTATATATATATATATATATATATATATATATATATATATATATATATATATCAATCATATATCATGTAATACTAGCGGTATCAGTCTCTCCTATGCTATCGACGGCTATTACTAATAACAGTTGAGAAACGGCATTGGCCTGAAAATTAATTGGGATCCAACATTCCTAAAAAGAGCTTAATGAGTGTGAATGAAAGCTAAGCTAGAATAATAATATAATATTACTAATTTAGTGTTATTATCATTCTTTGTAACCATGCACACAGAACGAAATGTCGATACACCTGACCCGTACAAGTTAAACTGTAGCGAGCCGATGCAGCCGCAGCCAAACAGGGCGCCGCCATTTTAGACCCAACTGCTGTGTTGGGAGTCATTAGGTGACCAAATTCCCAAATTCCAACCCTTAATGCCAAGCGCCAAGCAGGGAGGCAATGAGTACCAATGTTGTAAGTCTTAGGTATGACTCGGCCGAGGCTTGAACCAGCGACTTCCCAGTCTCGGAGCGGGCGCCCTACCATCTAGGCTACCGAGCTGGAAGACCTAAAGGCTAAGCTATTAGGCGATTACCAACACAAAGAAGTGTAGTTTTGCTCTGTCTAATTTTTAGTTAGAGTGTTTTGAAAGTGGCTCTTAAATAATAAAGACTTTCATCCTGAAAACAATTCGAATCAGTGCTTCTGGCATGAATACATCTGTTCTTCATAATGACAGAATGTCGTAACAGAGGCTGAAAAAAAACCCGGTACTAAAACACCGAAACGGAGCAATTGAACGGCCGGGTGGCTCACCGATTGCACACGATGATGATGACAACCACGGCAATGAGGAAGACCAAACCAGCAGCTGCTGAGCCAATGATGAGGGGAAGCTTCTCGCGGATGCTGCTGTTGTATTCGGCTGCCACGACAAATAGACACAAACGGAGACAGATTAATTATAATAAAAAAATCACAACTGTATGAATGCCAAAGAGATTTTACTAGAGCAATGGGCAAATTAATGAGAAGAAAAAGTTTTAAAATAAACATATTAAACATATTAATCCAAACAAGAAACAAGTCCAAAAACTGTTTTTGAAATTCATCATTGTGACTGGAAAACGTTGACTTTATAAGAAGAGTTTTGATAGAAAATATCTGATCAAGCTTTCAAAAAAAATTAGTTAATAATATGAATATTAACTGCACTTTTCATGTTTTAAGGATAAAACGCTCGAAAGCAGCGTGGGGAGGATGCGGAGATTATAATTCACGCTTTTGTTAGCTCCCGTCTCGATTACTGTAATGCACTACTCTCCGGTCCCCCAAAGTCCAGAATCAAGAGTCTTCAGCTGGTACAAAATGCTGCAGCGAGGCTTTTAACTAGGACAAAAAAGTCCAATCACATCACGCCTATTTTGGCTAACCTGCATTGGCTCCCTGTTAGCCTAAGATGTGATTTCAAGGTTCTCTTAGTATTATACAAAATCATATATGAACTTGCTCCCTCATATCTTTCAGATCGGATTTCCTCCTATGTTCCGGTCCGAAGCCTTCGTTCTGAAAGCGCCGGTCTACTGGTGATCCCAAGAGCCAAGAAGTGTTCCGCAGGTTCGAGAGCGTTCTCCATCCGGGCACCGGTGCTGTGGAATGCTCTTTCCCCTGAGATCCGATCTGCAACCTCAGTGGAAATGTTTAAACCTAAGCTTAAACACACACTCCTACTCTATAGCATATGAATAACCTATACTTTTCGTGGACAATATCTCTGTATTATTTGTAATTGCAACATCCTTTGCTTGGTAATCCTGAAAGGGGGATACCACATGTGCGGTCCCTTCTCAAGGTTTCTTCATTTTCCTCATGTTGAGGATTTTGAGTTTTTCCTTGCCCTCATGTTGCTTCAAGATCAGGGGATGGTTTAATAATAGTCTGAAATAATAGTCTGTGCAATAACCTGTGCAGCCCTTTGAGACTATTTGTGATTAAGGGCTATACAAATAAAAATGACTTGACTTGACTTAAAACAACCAAGACCACTTCCCAACCTCATGTTTAGTCATGAGATAGTAACGTCCAATCAGAACAAATACTTTAGAAATGATTCAATCATTTTTCACTCATGCTTAACTAATACTAAATAGTGTCTACACTAGGTAGCCCTTTAAGAACACCTGAGTAGCCTGTGGGAAAATTACATTTCTAGCCGGCATGAAAAATCGTTGACACGATCAGTTTCATGATCGAGTCTTGCAAAATTCTTCTCAACATTAGCATAAGGTTTTTATATGTAAATCACCAACTGCTATAATACAAAGCAGATGTTTAGTTGAAGACTGAGCCCATTTTATATTGGCTTCAAATGTTTACAACCTGGTACAGTAATAAAATAAAAATAACAGCTTCAAAAAGATTGGGGACCCCTGGTCTACATATTATAAAATGCTGCTGTGTAGTTGATTGAAAAGATGTAATGAGTACATTTTCTATATATTTCATTTTTTGTAAGGATGAAGCCATTTTCACAAGATCTGATTCATTATATATGTGTTGTAAATCAGCAATTTCCTCACGTGATTTTTTTCAGAATTCATCAACTTTCAACATACAGTGGAACCTCGGTTTTTGAACGCCTCTCAGTTCTAAAAAATCGGAGTCCGACGAAAAATTTAGAGAAATTCTTATTTCGCTGTTCGGTCAAGAAATCGGAGTTCGAACGCCGATAATGCGTGAGTGCGTACGCTAGGATGCGATGCTGAGCGGCGTACGGGTGTAGATCGCTCTTTTCGTGACCAACTGTTATCGCGTGCGGATGTGCTTCGTTTTGCTTTTGCTTTTAATATAGGTGTACGAAGTGTTTTAGCCCCTAATTATGCCTCTGAAGAAAGTCAGTGCTAGCAGCAAAGTTGCTACAGGTGAAAAAAGAAAAGTAGTGCGTACAACTATTGCATTCAAGAAAGATATAATAGCAAAATATGAAGGAGGTGTGCGGGTGTCTGATCTTGCTGGGGAATACCCCACTGTCCACCTGCGCCTTCTGCTGACCACCACAAAGGTAAGGAATCCTATTCATAATTCTTTTCTTTATCCTTTTTTTTATTTTTACACGTTCATGTTACCGAACGGACCCCCCTTTCCAATGAACCACTCACCGCTTGTTGTGGAGACCCGGGTGCTAAATGACTTGTAAACGACCTGTTTTTTTTATTTTTACACGTTCATGTTAGCGTAATCTTTCGTACGGAAGATTACGATAACGCGGACGTACGATTAGCCTGGGTAAGTTTTATGTTTACGTTAAACATTTAAGGTAAACATTCAGGGTGTTGGAACGGATTAAAATGATTTCCATTATTTTTTAATGGGAAAAATGATTTTGGTGATCGAACAAATCGGTTTTCGAACAGGGTTCTGGAACGGATTATGATCGAGAACCGAGGTTCCACTGTAATCACATCGTCAATCTAGAATGGAGAAAATGTTTTTGTGCGCTGCAAAAGACGGCGGGAGGACGCTTCACAATGACAACAACGTGACGGGATGATAAAGGTGCTGTATCTGAGTCAGATCGGGATATTTCTCCTGCTACTGGTAACAATGAAAACCAGTATCTGTTTAATGTGGGAGAGCAAACCTCTACCCAAATTCATGGCCTGGAAAGGGAAGAGCCAATACTTTATTAGTTTATTTCTATTGCAAATATTTTTTACAAGTGAAATGTTGTCATGATAAAAAAATATTTATCATATCAAAGAAAAACTTGTGACTGTTACAAGGAAACGAGAGACTTGTACTTTTCCCAATTTTTTTGCAGTGTTTTTGAGCCTCGGCTGACTCGAGGGTGACATTAAAGTGGACATGAAATCCATAGACCAACAATCCGCTGCTTAACAATAAATAACACAGACTTTGACTGTAAAATCACCACTAAGAAGCTTTTGTGCTGAGAGCCTCGTGTGTACGCGTGTGTACGTGTGTAGGTTGATGTATGACATTCCGGGCTAATGGCGGTCCTGGGAACTGCGGGCAGAAGGAAATGAGCTTTTCAGAGGGAAAAGCCACGAATGGTTGTAACATTAACCTACATGAGCGATGTAGTGTAATGAATATGTTCCTGTTTCTGCACAGCGGAGAGCAAAGTGGAGAAAACTGAGAATGTATCCTTCATCCAATACTCAAAGGCAGGAAGCTGCTACTGGTTGTTAGCATTCACTGAGTGGACGTGAGCGAGGGAGAATTCACTCCGGCCAACAACATAATCCGCAAGACATCTCGAAGTTGCCATCAACTGCAAACTTTTCGAGGCAGCCCTTCCCCTGGATGTACTACAGGGTGCAAGTGGATCGCTTTCACACCTGTCTCTGCTTATACAATAAAACAAAGAAAAACAAATGAGGGTAGCCGCTTCCAATAGCTAGGAGGTGACCGCATTCCATCCTTCCCACAATTATGCAACTCTAGCAAAATATCAAAAGAAAACCAGTGCATACAGATAGACTATCGGGCGGCATTAGCTCAGGAGAGCTAATGGGATCAAGAGGTCGCAGGTTCGATTCCCAGCTCCTCCGTGTTACATGTCGAAGTGTCCTTGGGCAAGACACTGAATCCCTAATGCCCCAATAAGCAGCTAGGTGCCTTGCATGGCTGACTCCCTATTGGTGTGTGAGTGTGTGTGAGAATGGGTAAGTGTGAATTGTAAAGCGCTTTGGGAGGTCTTCATTGACTTGAAAAGCGCTATATAAATGCAGACCATTTACCATTTGTCACTATTGTCTTGAGGAGGGTCGACAAATAGTAGGGCTGAGTTTTTAAATAAAACAATTTAGTTTGTTGTAAAAGGATAGTGGGATTGTGGACGCGTTCTTATGGATGGGCTGGGTATCCGTATGATGCGGCAGGGGTAAACCAGTGAAAGCTGTCGGCCCCTGCTGTTGAACAAAAGAGTCTGTTGTGTCACCCTGACCCGAGTGACATGGCCGTATTCTGGTGTCCCATTTTATCTGGAGGGACGAAAGCATGACCAACTTAGGTGCCAAGGTGCCTAACTTAATTGGGTGTTTGGGCAATTGGGTTGGCCATAGTCCAAAAAATGTTGTGTGTATTTTTTTTTGCTATTTTTTTTCCCTTTAATTTTCTTTGTTATTGTATGTGTTTGTCTTGCTCCTGTTGAGGGAAATGACCAAGGTAGATAGATAGATAGATAGTGTGTTTTTGATACTCCGATATCAGGTCTCAAAACTATAAATCTTTTCTCGAAATAGTAGTATTCCAGGACTATTTCTAGTCTCTTGTGGTTTTCTGCAAACTATTCGACACAGCACATCTTCTGGATGTACTCCAGGGAGTCCTCTTGCAAGTGGATCATTTTCACACCTGTCTCTGGGAATCTGATTTGAAACAAACGAATGACAGAAGCCGCTTACATTATACAGGCGTTGACTGCACTCCCTCACAAATTTAGGCTAATCTAGCAATAATCTAAAGAAAACCAATTCAATAAACGCGCACAGTACGACTGTGTCTTAATATTGTCTTGAAGAAGGCATACAAATAGGGTTTGGTTAGAAAGAAACAGAAATTTGGTTACTTTTTGATACTTCGATATCATGTTACAATACAATAAATTCATTCTCTGAAAAGTAATTTACCAGGACTATTTCTAGTATCTTGTGGTTTCTGCAAATTCTTTCGAGACAGCCCATCTCCTGGATGTACACCAGGGAGTGCTCATGCAAGCGGATCCTAGTTTTTAAAAAAATGAACACGAGGAGCACTTCTTTCTACAATCAAGCAAAATAGAAAACCAACTCCCCAAATGCACAATGTGTAAATATATTCTTTAAGAGGGCACGGAAATAGTATTGCTGTGTCAAAAAAATGAGATTTTGTTCACAAAACTATAAATCAATCCCCTAAATAGCTATTTTCCTAGTATCTTGAGGTTTTCTGCTTAATAAGCTTATATTTGCGAAATGGACTTCATCATAGTTCAAAATCTTTCGAATGTATATTCAGTAGAGATGTCAGAAAACAGGCCAACTTTGAGGTATCAATCCTGATATTGGCTACCTTATTTGTGGCCATACGAAAGGCATGCATGTCCAACAGCAAAAAACAAAACAAAAAACAAAACAAAACAAAAAAAACAACTATTTTTTTATTTTATTCAGAATAGGTACAAAATAAATACATAAAAGTATAGAAATTAAAATTAATTTAATATTATTTTAAGGAAACTTTCTATCTGGGTCTACGGGCTTTTTAGAAGGCAATCAAGATTTTTGAAGTAAAACACGTTTAATCTACATAAAATATTAAGTAATGCTACAAAAAATATATATTACTATTGTTTTATTTTATTCAGAATATGTACAAAATAAATACATCAAGAGTATAGAAATTTAAAATTCATTTAATATTATTTTAAGGAAACCTTCTATCTGGGTCTACGGGCTTTTTAGAAGGCAATCAAGATTTTTGAAGTAAAACACGTTTAATCTACATAAAATGTTAAGTAATACTACAAAAAAATAACAATAAAATACGACTAAAAAAACAGAACTGCCCTTTGTGTTTTAATACTTTGCGTAGGACTATGATTCAGAAGCCGCCAGGGATACTGTTCCACCAGTCGGTTTTAGCCACTCACCTTCCGTCATGGTCTGGAAGTAAAGTTTTCCGCTGTACCGTCCAAATCCGGCAACGGTGCGTGCTCGCACCTGGAAGACGTAGATGTTCCCCGACTTGAGCCCGCCCACGACCGCCGTGTTGGTCTGACTGCGCACGGCGGTGGCGTTATACTCGGACTGGTCCTGATGTAGAAACGGTCAGTTCATCAGTCAGTGACATTACCACAGCTTTAAAGGTATTTCTATACAGAATTTACAGAACATCCAAAATCAAGCAAATATGTTGCAAAATATTCCCTGTGCCGGGGGATTTGAGAAATGTAGTCGCAAAGTTGGCTTGTTTGCTGTACAGCTGTGATGTCATTGAAGGAACACAACACTTTCAAAATGGTGAATCCCGTTAACACAACATGTGAGGTCAGCATTTGAATTGAACAGTGATTGCACTGCTCATTTCTGTTTGGAGGTAGGCGTGGTAGGGTCTGACCAGGAGGTTGTGAGATTGTTTGTGTCCAATATCCCATACCTGTCCGTAATTATCCTCACCCCTTTAAAAGAACAATTTGAACAGCGCACGTTCTTGGGTCATTTTCATTTCCACCGCCACACCAGGTTTGTTTTTGTTTCTAATTTCTTTGTTACTTTGCTCTTTGCATTTTCCATTTCCAGTTTCGGCTTTTGTTTTGATTTGGACTTGTTTTTGACATTTTGTTGTTTGGTTCGTGTTTGTTCGTCACTTTGAACATCCTTTCATTATTGAATACAATCCCTTTTTTGGGCAGCCCTGCCTATGTTTCTGCTTGTCATGGGTCTATAACACCCCAAAAAAACTAACAAAGCGATGGTGGCTTTCTCTTTGTGCTCTTAGCTATGTGTGTCGCTGTTGGTATATTTTTTCCCCCACTAACACCATGTAAAGGTAGGGGCTCCCGAGAGTTTTTCTGTTTTGTTTGCTCCCGGTTGGCGCTCGTTGGCTACCTGACGTGCTTTTTGGCTGGGTGGCCTAGTGTAAGCACTGGTTTTTCCGTGTCCCTTGGTTTGTTTATTCCTGGCCAGCTTTGCGTTAGTTGCTGTTTTTATTAATGGTTCCCGGTTAGCCTAGCTGCTCACTGCATGTTTTTTGATCAGCTAGCCTGGTGCAGCGCCATTTTTGCCATTTTCCTTGCTTTGTTGGGTCCCGGATGGCTTCACGTTTGTCGTCATAGCTGTTGTCACTTTTTGTTTGTTCCAGGATAGCTTGGCTGCTTACTGCATGTTTTTTGATAAGCTATGTATATATATATATATATATATATATATATATATATATATATATATATATATATATATATATTTATATATATATATATATATATATATATATACAAAAAAACAATGTACTTTTTCCTCACATTGTGCAATTTTAAGAATTTGAGATTATTTTTAAAGTCAAGGTAATGCCACATATGCAACGAGTAACGTTAGTGAGACTAACCAAATCATTTCACGGAGCATGCCGGCACATCCGATGCCATATATCTACCTAGGCTTCAGTCAGCAAACACTCGAGGCCCACTGCAGGGGTCCCGAGACAATTGATTTGACAGGTTTTGCTGTTATGCGTGCCCACGCTTGTTTGTATTCACCGGCAAGTGCAAGTCTACTGCACGTCTACTGCAACTAGACTGGCGGTGCTCCTAGGAGAGTGAGTGTTGCTTGGAAAATAAAAACACGAAATAAAAAAACGACAAGCAGTCAGTGCAGCATTGTTTTGCTTACACGTCTCTTGAGCAATCCTGTTCAGAGCCCACTATGTTTGTTCTTTTCTTTTTCTGTCTATGTGAGGACAGTGAATAAGACTAATTATGGGCTGCACAAACTTACATGCATTATCATACTTAAATTAGAAATTCAGACTCTTCATACTGAATAACTGGGGTGAGGGTAAATATATTACATAATGAGTGTTGGCTGTTTTTTTTCTGAATTGGAATCACATTCAAAATATGTAACTAAAGGAAACTTTCCACTGAAAATATAACTGATGAATAAGACCAAAAGGTCTTATGACTCTTTAGAAAAAAGGAATATAAATACCCTCAAGGCCTGGCAAAAAGTTAGAAATTCCGTTCATTCAACACTTTTTTTATTTGGTAGAAAAGATATAAATGAAAAGGGACTCGATTGAATGGATGTGGTCAAGGTTCTAACTGCCTGTCATACACAGTGAAGGTTTTTGAGTGAAATTTTCAATCTGAAGAGTAGTCATGAATGTTTTTTTCCGACAAAGAAGGAATTATATTTTTTTTCGTGTTTTAAAAAGGCATTCAGGGAAAACGTTGATGGCTGACGTCAACTAGCCTAGGTGCATTTTATGACAACCCTGCAAAGTGCTTACGCATTTTCACTGTGCAGTGGCCCACCTCCTGTTGTCTACATGTTAATAAAGGTCTTCTCAAACAGAAATGTTTGATCATTTTTAAATAGGCACAGTATATGTTCCTCCCCACGATTATGCAATAATGTTGCAAAATATTACGCATGACAGGGGGACTCAGTCTAAAAAATTGACCCATCTGGCTTGTTTGCTGTAGAGCTGTGATGTCATGTGATTTCCTGTTTTGTTTTCTCCTGGTCGGCGCTCGATGGCTGCCCACCGTGTGTTGTTTGGCCAGCTAGTCTGGCATTAGCGCCGGTTTTGCTGTGTCCCTTGATTCATTCCCACCCAGCTTTGCGTTTATCACCGTAACAGTTGTTGCTTTTTGTTATTGGTTCCCGGTTAGCCAGGCTGCTCACCATGTGTTTTTTGATCAGGTAGCCTAGGATTAGTGCCGGTTTTGCCGTGTTCTTTGGTTTGTTTATTCGCGGCCGGTTTCACTTTTGTCAACATAGCTATTGCCACATTTTATTATTATTATTATTTTAGTGTTGGTTCCTGGTTAGCATTGTTGCTCAGTGCATGTGTTTTTATCTGCTAGCCTCGTGTTTTTATGCCAGCCACCTTTTGTTGATTGGTCCTGGTTAGTCTTCTGTTGGCGGCTCTCCGTGTGTGTTTATTTTTTCTTTTTCCAGTTAGCCTCTTTTTGGAAGCTCGCTCTATTCTGTACCATAGCTGCAACAGAACGCATAGGCATTCTACACATAAAATATTAAATTTTCAATTGAAACACTAGTAACCTCTTCAACTAAATAACACGTAAACAATATGGCAACTGGCTTGCTAGGGTGCTGGTGTTCATCTGATGACGTCACAGCTCATGATGACAAAGACAAGATAAGCTGTCTTCAAAAAGCATTATCTTGGAAAAAAATTGAATATACTGTTTGAATATGTAAAGATTTATGCAAGAACCATGTACTATTTCCCTCACATTTTGCATGTTTAGGAATTTGGGATTACCTTAAAAGCCAAAACCCAAGCCAGTATGTAAAGAACTGATCTTATCGCTAATAAAAATAACCAACCTTTTGTTGGCTGCGGGAAATAAAGTGCATCATGGCATACCTTTTCATAGTACAGCAGCTCATAGTCCAGGATGACCCCATTCGGCTGGTCCGGCTGGGACCAGGACAGAGTGATGCTGTCGACGCTCCGGCTCACTTGGTGGATGATAGAAACAGTGGAAGGCGCTGTGGATACACAACAGTAAACACAGATGACATAATTGTTGATCTACCAGCACTGATTTGTATCTCTTTTTTATGGGAGTAATCAGCAGTCATCATGCACTACTGGCAAGGTCAACAAACAAACAGATACAGAGAGGCATTGTTATTTCATTTCGCTGTTGCTGTATTTTCCTCTCTCCAAATAACAGCTTGAAGCGCCGGGGCAGTGGTTTACCGTATTTGGAAATTGCACGTTGTGCCCCCCACCCCTACCACTTAGATTACCAGTCTTCCCTTGCAGGCACACAGCTGCTCCTCTGTTCAAAAGGTACAGCCATATTCTACAGCCAGTCTCCCCTTTAAAGGACAGTGTGTATTATTTAACCACTAGATGTTTAGTGCAACTAAAACGAGTGCTAAAAACCACAAGCAAGATTACAAACTGATGAGACTCAAAGTAGATGAACTGCACCCTTTTCCTCCCTCTTTTTTCTGACCAGCCTTTCACAAGGTTTTGTTTTTATGGGGTATCCGTAGCCTGAAGATGGCAGACTATAATGTGAAAGCCCTCTATGTAAGTATCATGTTATGCAAAATAAATGCAAATATCTTTAACGCTGAGTATTAAAAAATGAACATTTATATGATAGTATGTGTGTTTGCTTATATTCAAATTAATATTGTTAGTTTTATTACTGGGAAGCACTACATAATGAACACTGTCCCTTTACAAACATTGGTTGGCAGAAAGAAAACAATATTTTAATGTTTCAAAATATTATATATTTTTTTCCATTCGTAATTCTAAAATGGTTGGAAATGAATAGTGTTTTAAAGAAGAACTCTAGCAACGGTTTACAGGCACTTCACCCAAAATTCAAGCACATTGCAAACAAAAACAAAACATTAAAACTCAAACATTCTCAAGGATTTCAGGCACCCATCCGAACCCTGATTAATGGAACAGTTGCTGCACATCTCTAACTTTTTTAATATATACCAATTTCGAGTTTTCCCTTTTACTCATACGATTTTGAGCTATGATATGCTTTTTCCATTCCCAATTCTTAAATGGTTGGAAATGAACGGTATTAGGTTTAATCCATTAGGGGTCTTAACAGTCAGCACACAGTTGGTTATTTGGTGTCTTGTTCGTGCTCTGGGAGGCATTTGTGTTCCATGATTAGAGGAAGACTTGCTAACCACTAATTCGCTATGCCACTTCTGTATTATCTACCATCCTTAAAAAAGAAAAGTACCCCATGCAAAATCAGCTGGAATATCACTCGCATTACTTATGATTACCTCAAAGTGGGTGGCCAGCGACCTTTCTGCTCTGTGCGCCAAGCATGCTAAACGCTAGCATGTTGTTGCGTTCGATGGCCGTTACCATTAGTTCAGGGCACACGGGTCAGCGTCAACTCCAAGCTCATATTAAAAAAGCACGTGTGGGATGCAACAACCGGTGGGATGCCGGCCGGGATTTATGGATACAAGTTGGACTGTGTTTTTGCCTGCGCCCCCTTCTGACCGCACATGAAAGTCCTTGGCTGGGGCATTCGTTCAACACAGTAGAAAGTGACAGCAACCGCAGCATTCTATAGGTCATAATAAAAGACTGCGCAGCTGCGTATGTTGGTTTTTGCGGGCCATCACTTTTCTGCCTTTGTATGTAAGCAAAGTGGCTCGAGGCTGATGATAAAAAGACCCGAGTATTCGATCATCTTGCCATATGATGATGGCGGTTTAGCGGTGTTGGAGAGGGAAGAAGGGAGCGCAAAGATAGATTTATACATCTATTTTCCATTATAGCAGGAGTCGGGTCCTCGAGGAGAAAAGGTAAGAGTGAGACGCGACGACATTGAAGATGTTTAAGGCAAGGCAACGCGCTTTGTACCTAAATTAAATTAAGCATATGACATAGCTTTCAAATTAAATGCCATCTAACTAGCTGATGAAGAGGAAAGCAGCTGCTGCACATAAAAGTCACATTAAAGAATCTATGGTGAGAAGCTAAAAAACAGCAGAAGGAAGACCTGGAGCAATGTAAAATATTAAATATTAAATTAAAAAAAAAGCTTTTATGGGTAGCAAAAGCAGGTGGCTGGAACTAGAACACAGTCTTGAAGGCTGGGTGGATGCACGTGGACACATGCGGCTTATAGTCAGGTGCGTATTACTGTCCGGAAATCATGGTACATCTGGCCAGGAGTGCAACACTGTGTTTCTACCACTAGCAGCAGTAGTGCTTTTTTTACCTTTACGGATGATAAGAACAAATGTCTTTAAAGCCACAGTGAGTAATATCTGACCACCGTGCCTTTAAGATTTAAAGTTTAAGGTCAATGAAATGCATCAGAACAGAACAGTGACGTCTACCTTTTTTTTTAATACATTTTTAAGCGTATAGTTTGCGTAAGTTATGAAAAAATGACTGATGATCGGTGACAAGCATGAAGACTTCAACGACAAATGTTGGAATGGCTTACAAATAATGGCAACTCACTTATTTGTGTTTTTGTACTGTGCTTCCGCACCACCTTGAAATCATCAAACGTCAAATAAAGTCGCTTTCTTGCTGCTAGCACATGCACTGAGCTATTTTCAGCTCTTCCTATTAATCTATGATTTAACAGCTTTTTGTGTTAATGGGCTGCTAAAAATGGCATGGATTATACCATTCTGCTTCAACAATGCACACACAAGTTGGCTATGTCACACTGAAAGGGCTCCATAGGTGTTGGGGAATAGTTTAATTCAATACGGAAGACAAAAAAAAAGAAAAAATAAGAAAGTTCTCCTTGTATAAAAAGCAGAAAAATGAGCCAAATTTAAATTATATTGATTCCTCCAAAACAGAGTGAATTCAATCTTTCAATCTTAGATACTGATGATCTTTTGCTTTTTGTTTTGTTTAGTTTAGTTTAAATTTTTTGTGGGGTTTTAAGACAATCGGTCAAAATAGAATTGTAAAGAGTTATATTTGTGCATTTCATCATTTATTTATAGCACTGAAGATCTAATATTTTAAATTTATATTTTATTGTTTTTCATTTACAGGGATTTTGTGTTCCTGTTTGACTTTAAATCTGTTCAGTGTGTAAAAAGCTAAAATTGTTTTCTATTGTGACGTATTATATAACAATGCCACAATGACAAGCCACCAAAGCAAGCACGGCGGTGTCATTTCCCCGCGCTTTAAAATAATGTCTTCAGGTAGAATGCTCTTCTTTAGACAAAGAGGTCGAATCTATAATTCCCGGCTTCTCCAAGTTAAATGTTGAAGTGTCCTTGGGCAAGATTGAAGCCCTAATGGTCCCGATAAGCAGGTAGGCGCCGTGCAAGTCTGACACTGTTATCGATGTGTGTATGTGTGTGTGAATGGGTGAGTGTAAAACACATTGTAAAGCGCTTTAGGAGGTCTTCAGTGACTTGAAAAGCACTATAGAAATGCAGTCTGTTTAACATTTACTATTCATTTATTGCGTGGTCTATAGAGTCAGAGTGCCAAGAAACATGGCAATGGCAACAATTTCAAGCATTTTCAAGCACTTTATTTTCCTGACCTTGAAAACACAAAATTAGAATTGAAACATTTTCAAGGATTTCAAGTACAAGTACGAACCCTGTACTTTGCTTTAATGGCTCTTTGAGTCAAAAAGGTTCCTGATCCCTGCATTATAGCGTTAACCTGTTAACTTTGACAAAGTAAGTTGTGCTTCTTTAAAAACAACTAATGACCTCGTCAACAATCTGTAAATAAGTGAGCATCAAAGACAAGGTTTGTTTGCAGTCACCTGCCCAATAAAGCAATCAATCCCTCGCTAAGAGGAACTCACGGGTATCCAGTTACGGATGCACACAACCTCGAGACCAGCACATGGCCGCATTTCCATAAAACGCACACATGGAAAGCTGAAACCGAGCCAGAGAAACAAACGCGGCTCGCGTGTCGCCAAACACTGCGACACGAACATATGAATATTGGTGTCTGGGGAACGACGGCGTGGCGGCAGGTCACGTCGCTCACGTCATTGTAAACTACACAAATGAGTTCACATGTGTCAAAATACAATGAAGTGTCAGTCTACAATCGTCCAGAGAGGATCCGGACGCTACAAGTGGTTAGTGATGTACTTCACAATTAATACATTTTAAAAATATTGCAATTTGTGTAAAAATGTGTGAAAACGTACTTGAAAAAATGGTCCGTTTCAAACAAAATACTCTGAAATACAAAACAAACCAAAACGTCTGTATATATTAGAGGTTGAAAGAGGTTTAAATTACAAGTGTCAAACTCATGGCCTTCAATGCGTCACATATCTGAGCCTCTAAAAGGAAACGAGTCAAAAGAGTGCTTGGACTTAACACGACATATCACATGGTGCCTGTGGACTGTGACATCCGCAAAGCCACAGCTCAGAGCAAGTATCTATCTATCTATCTACCTTGGTCATATCCCTCAAGAGGGGTGACCGACAGCAAGACAAACACATACAATAATAAAGAAAATAAAAGGGGAAAAAAACAGCAAAAAACACACAAACATTTTTGGACCATGGCCAACCCAATTGCCCAAACCCCCAAACAAGTTGGGCACCTTGGCACCTAAGTTGGTCATGCTTTCGTCCCTCCAGATGAAATGGGACACCAGAAAGCGGCCATGTCACTCCGGTCAGGGTGACACAACAGACGCTTTTGTTCAACAGCAGGGCCCGACAGCTTTCACTGGTTTACCCCTCCCGCATCATACGGTTGCCCAGCCCATCCTTAAGAACGCGTCCACAATCCCACTATCCTTTCACAACACCTCTCCACTCCTTCCTATCACCAACAAGAGCTCTAGCTTCCATTATATTTAGACCTCTTTCCTGCAGTGCACTCATAACACCATCCATCCAAGTCAATCGCGGCCTTCCTCTTGGTCTCCTTCCATTGACTTCTGCTCTGAAGATCCTCTTCAACATTCGCTCCTCATCCAGCCTCTTCATGTGTCCAAACCGACTGAGTACTCTCTTATCAACACGCTTGCTCAGTTCCACGACTTAGTCGTAGAGCAAGTAGACGCCAGTATTTCCATATTATTTCCAATGAGTGAAATTGAAAATTAAAATATCCTGAAAATGTTTATGAAGAGTTTGTTTTTTAGTTTTACAGTGATACCTATTCAGTTCACGGTTCATGGATCCCTTAACCGCATGGGTCGTCGGGGGACCAATGAGGATACAACTCGGGACAGCCTTCTTCACTGTTGACGGTCTCTGGCCTGTTCATAGGTCGTGGCAAAGTTGGCTCCAGTCCATTCGTTAATGTTGTCAGCCCAGTTCTTTTTGGGTCCTTCTCTCCTCCTGCCCCCTTGGACTGTGCTCTGAAGAATTATCTTGGTCAGTCCTGGTGATCTTATGGCATGATCATACCACTGATGTTTCCGTCTGCCCAGAGTTGACAACAGTTCTTCATAGGGTCCAATGTGCCCTTTGATGGTGTTGTGCACATTCATTTCTTTTGACACATGGGCTAAGTAGTTGATGCCTAGAAGTTTCCTGTAGCATCGCATCTCCAAGGCCTGGATTTTCTTTTCCAGTTTTGCTGTGAGAGTCCATGTGTCTCGAACGTGGAGGAAGGCGGAAGTCACCATCGCTAGTATAAGTCTAAACTTTGATTTCACTCCTATGTTCTTGTCCCTCCATATGTGTTTGAGTCTGGCAAGGCTGTGGTTTGAACTTTCCAGGCAATGATTTCTGGTTCTGACCCCTCTTTCTATTTGACAGCTCCAAGACACCTCAATTTGGTGATGGCACTAAATAATAAAAAGTGTAAATTTAAGTAAGTTCACAGTGTGGCCAGGATTGATGAAATTTGAAGCCCAAATAGTTTGTCAGTTTTAGATAGTAGGTTCATATACAAGCCACAAGAACAAATCCTGAAATATGTACAAACAAGAGGCATGTTTGCTAAACCCTATCATAAAATCTCACCTTGATTTATCATTTGCCGTTTCTGTTACTGCAACATAAAAGCACCCATTTCCATTCTGTTAGGCAACGAAAATAAAGACGCAACAAAGGTTTTCCGGCAATCTTTAAAATGAAGGCTGCCTCATCAAGGACGGTCACATTTTGAAAAGAGAGGGCGAGCTAGCCTGAATACAAACGCGCTATTCATTTCCCCCTCCTCAAATTAATCATGTGGGGATAATGGAAAGGACGGAGATTGTAAGTTCAACTAATTAAATTAGACGGCTGATTTGGGAAGATAAATGATGTTCATAAATAGGAGCAGAGTTCTGCCACATCTTTAGACCAAGTCAAACATTAAGTTGACGAAAGGCTAGAGTAAGTATTATTTGATTTAATGTAGTTTTGTTTATCGTGTGAGAAAAACATTTCCATGTTGTCATTTTCGGATAAAGTGGAATTTTTGGTTCTACAGTTACTAGAAAAAGTGGCCTGAGGTTATTGCCCACCCTTCGACTGAGAGGTCGCTGGTTCTAGCCTCAGTCTTAAGACTTACAACAATGTTACCCGTTGCCTCCCTGCTCGGCATTGAAGGTTAGAATTTGGGGGTTTGGTCCCCTAATGACATTAGGTTTTGTTACGCATCTGTTGGGTAGAACTATCGTCACCTCATTTACTGTCTACAGTCATACGACTGTGCATAAGAGCAACTCCTAATTAGTCAGGGAGAATGCGAGGAAAAAGAACCACTTTATATGATGGTGAATTGCTGTGCCAACCTGCAAGGTTCTAACCCGAATTTTATCGTTTCCGT